>NC_059106.1:98328955-98588955 GCF_020740685.1 Jaculus jaculus | reverse complement strand
CAATATTGTCCCCACCCCCAACGTCATAAGAAACAGTACAACCTCATCTTCATCTCCAACATCATAACAATGTTATGATCTCACCTCTTCCCTGCTGTTACAATAAGGGCACAATCTTGCCTCCACCCCCAACATCATAAGGACATAATCTCACCTCCATGCCTGATGTCATAACAGTACTTAGTGACTGACATCATCTTGAAGCTTTAAGCTATCCCAAAATATAATACCTAGGGTGAGGAACAGCTCTGTCACACACATGTGTATGAGCCTACATGTGTGTGGTGAGAAAGACTGACAGACTGCATGTAAATTTCTAAAATGATCTTGTCTGAGGGAGATGAGTGCACTCTTTGCTTTCCCTCTGTATTAGCATAGCTCTTCTCTAACAAACATTTAGCCCTCAGAAACTGTATCAGTCAGGGTTCTCTAGAGAAACAGAACCCATGGAATGAATATGTGTGATAAGGGGGACTTATTGGATTTGCTTACAGGATAGGAGCAGGACAGTCCAACAATAGCTGTCTGTAGGCTTGAGAGGCAAAAAGCCCAGTAGCTGCTCCATCCACAAGGCTGGAGGCCTCAGCAGTCCCAATTTGTCACTGAAGGTCTAGAGGATTCTTGAAGAGTCGCTGGTCTTTTAGTCTATATTGGAAGGCTCATGAAAAGGGTTCCAGTGTCCATGTAGGACAGCTATAGTAGCACAGATGCACATATGAGTAAGCCGCAAGGGAAGCAAGGTCAAGAGCTCTGCGTTCTCTCAGAGTTTCTTTATATGAAGTCTACCACCAGAAGGGCCACCCACTCTGAAGGAAGGCCTTCCTCCCTCAGTTAATCCATCCTGGAAGCAACCTCACAGACATGCCCAAGAGGATCTATCTTTCATAATTCCTAATCTGATCAAATGTACAACAGAGTATAACTATCACAGTGATCTTAAAAGAAAATCTTTTAAAAAGAACAATTATAAATTACAATCCTGGCATAGTGGCACATACCTTTGATCCCAGCACTTGGGAGGCAGAGGTAAGAGGATCACTGTGAGTTTGAGACTAGCCTAAGTCTATGTGGTAAATTCCAGGTCAGCATGGGCTAGAGAGAAACCCTACCTCCAAAAAATCCAAACAAAACAAAATCATAAATTACAAGCGAAAGAAAAGTAGAGGGCTTGAGAGATCACTTAGATGGCTGAGCAGTTAAGGCACATGCCAGCAAAGCCACAGGACCCAGGTTTGATTCCCTAGTACCCACGTAAGCATCCATACATGTTTAATTGCTGTTATGGTTGAGGCTAGCAAGAGCAATGACACCATTTCCTTGCAGTTCATGAGCACAGGTAGCTGCTCAGGGGAGGGACCGAAGCCTTGAGTTCAAGACTAAGCCTGGGGGGTGTGGAAATGTCTAGATAAAAAAAGTCACTAAAGATGTCTACAGTTCTTTGCTGTCAGAAAGCCTGTCAACCACCATCCCTGTAAAGCAGAAAGGTCTGGTGTTATGTTATCTCCACTTGAAAGGCCAGGAAACAAGGATTAGAAATGCTCAGTGACTTATCCAGTGTGAAGACAGCTAAGGGGACTCAGATTGCTGGGCTGCACTGATAATTAAAACAAAAACTTCTCTTTTGAACTTATTTAAAATACATGGGGTAGTTTCAAGAATAACCTACACAAATCCCATGTACCTTTTTTTTTTTTTTTTTTTTTTTTTTTTTTTTTTTTAAGGTTTCAACAGCAATTGGAAAAAGGGAATACATCAATTACAACTCCTGGAGCAGCATCTGCAGATGCAACTGGTACCCTCTGAAAAAGCCCGTGTACTCTTTTCAAGCCAAATTTGTCAGTTTCAACATTTCACCACAGCCACTTCACCATTCTGTGCATGGGTTGATTTTCTGGACTAGTGAAGACTAAGTCGCAGACACCATGCCCCTTTGCCCTTAGTACTCGAGTGTTTATTTAAACAAGTCATTTATTGTGTGTGTGTGTGTGTGTGTAATAAATCTAGGCCTAGTGGCCATATCCCAATATTTTTCAGTTATGTGTTATGTTGTGTCTTCTCCCTTCAGAGCAAAACCCAGCCTAGGCTCCCTGATTGTATATAGCAGTCATGTATCTCTAGCCTTTTTAAACTTGGAAGTTTTCCAGCCTTTGATTTCCATGGCATTGCCTGTGATGAATCCAGGCCAGTAATTACCTAAAATGTGCCTTGCTTATACGGGCCTTATGCTTCTTATGATTAGATGCAGGTTACTCATTCCTAGCTCTTTTCAGTGCACTACATACGTAGAGATGGCCATCTGGATGCATCATGATGTCTATCTATCACTGGTGGCATTAACTAATCACCTAGCCACAATCTTCTTCATTTTCTCCACTGCCTAGTTACCCTTTCTCTAGCCACAACCCATAAGCAATATGAGGAGATAAGTCATTTCTTAATTTAGTTTTTGACAACTTAATCCATGTGTATAATATATTTTGATCATATTCTCACATACCCATTACCTTTAATTTTCCCTCCCTTCATCTCACTGAATTTCTTTTTTTTATTCCCCAAATCTCCCTCTACTTAAATGTCCTTCCACACCCCTGCCACCACCCCTTGAAGCCACTGAGTTTAATTAGGATTGCTTGCATGAGTATGGGTGGGAGGTTATTTAGTCTAACAAGAATGACTCGCCAGGGGCTACAGAATGAAAGAAAATACCACCCCTTGCCCACCAATGATTAACTGGCAATAGCTTGAGAAGATACTTTAAATCCATACAAATATCCTGCTCCTTATCAAATCTGCCCCAACTTATTAACCATTTGCAAGAATCAATTTCCAAATCCAGTACTTCCACACATATCAGTTAGCATTGCACTGTAAAGAAGAGCCCTTTTCTGATCCAATTATCTATCTATCTACCCACCTACTTACCTACCTACCTACCTATCTATCTATCTATCATCCATTTATCCATCTGCCTACCTATCACCACTCATAGGCCTCTTTTTTGTTATAGTTCTATAGGCTATAGGATTATATATCCCTATCCAATGTATTCTTATTACTGTTCTTTTTTATTTTGTCACTCAAATTGCCCAAGATTTGCCCTCTTTAAGCAGGATTCTATATCTTTTATTATTTATTCTATTTAAAAGAGAGGGGGAAGAAGAGAGGGAGGGAGGGAAAGAAAGAGGCAAATAGAGAATGGGCATGTCAGGGCCTCCAGCCACTGCAAACAAACTCCAGATGCATGTACCGCCATGTGCATCTGGCTTGTGTGGGTCCTGGAGAGTTGAACCTGGGTCCTTTGGCTTTGCAAGCAAGCACCTTAACTGCTAAGCCATTTCTTCAGCCCAAAGATCCTATATCTTCTAGACACCACTGATTATGCTTGCATACTTTCTGGCACAACAAAATATTCCAGGCTGAATTTGTACTGTACCTGCCCAAGCCATGGAATCAGCCTTTTTTCTCTGGTTCTTCATTGTAGAATATGGAATAATCTGATATGTCTGTTCTCAGCCTGGCATGTAGCCACAAATAAATAACTAACTGAATGAATGAAAACCTGCCTTCCTACGGGGCTTGTGAATCACCACAGAGCCAACAAATCATCGCCCTATTCTTCCCAGAAAATTGGCATGTCACTCCTAGATGCAGGGCACTCAAGCCCAACTTGGTCTTTCCTTCCCTCTCATAGCCTCACCCTTCACAAGACAATCAGTACAGAAGTTTTGCTGTGCATGCAGGGTTTTTCCTATACATGCAAAATTGTGCTCTTAGAGAATGTATCATTGCTGGGATAAAATGTCCAACCACAAGCAGGTTTAGGAAGGATCCATTTCAGCTTATAGTTTTAAGGAGAAGTCTATTATGTCAGGAAAAGCATTGCAGGAACAGTTAGCCAGTATCACATTGTCACATCATTATGAAGGAAGTATCAAGTCATCATGGCCAATCAGATTAGGTTCTAACAACTTAAGGCATGCCCCCAGTGACCTACTTCCTCCAGCAAGATTGTACTTTCTAAAGGTTCCATAACCTACCAAAGCAGTATTACCAGCTATGGATTAAGTATTCAAACACACGAGTCTATGGGGGACATTTTGAACTTCAAATTACCACATGGAGAACCCATAGAGAGACAACAGTTTCACTGTGGAAAGCAAAGACTTCTAATATTTTTCTACTGTCATTATTCACCATGTAAGTATCAAATTAATATACCTTTGGATTGTATTAGATTAGAATGCTTGACCTTTAAAATTGAAGTTTGATGTGCTGACTTGAGTTTCATTTTTTAGAAAAAGGAAAATTTTAGCATGGGATTAGGACAAACTTTCCAATAATTTAAAAAATGGCATTAACCATACTTCTGCCATTTAGTACAATGCATTTATGAAAAGTGGTATTCTCAGCACTAATGATTATAAAAATATGCATCAACCCTAAAAAGCATTGAAGATGCTCTCTGCCATGCTACATCAAATATTCAAACAAGGTTTAATTCACTATGTAAAATATAAATGAGCACAACTATTACATTTGCATGCAAATTTGCTTTCACCTTTAATAAATAAAAACTATCTGTCTACTGAAGCATTCTTTTGAAATAAATTTCTTTATGACTTGTGATTAGCAAATGCTTGATTTGTACACCAGTTAATACCTGCTTATTGTATAGTTACATACCTGGGGTAATATAAAATTGCTAAGTAAAAACAGGACATGAGCCAGGCATGGCGGTGCATGCCTTTAATCCCAGCACTCGGAAGGCAAAGGTAGAAGGATCACTATGAATTTGAGGCTACCCTGACACTACATAGTAAATTCTAGGTCAGCCTGGGCTAGAGTGAGTCCCTACCTCAAAAAAAAACAAAACAAACAAACAAAAACCAGGACATGATGCTCAGTTTTAGGAAATGAAATAAAAATAAAAATTTTTTCCTTAGTAAAATTCTTAATTTTGAAACAACACAAAAATAGGATATAAACAAAAGTTAAACTTTGCTTAGTGAATGATGTGATGAACATTGTGAGTTAAATTGAGATTTCATGATCTAGTTAGTATTTGTGGAGATAGAGAACAGACGGGCCTGAGTAAAAAGGCAATGACTATGTTCTGGCTGGTGCTGGACAAAGTCAGAGTGCTGTAGCAGACCTGTCTGAATGTTATAGACATTTGAGGACAGTGTTCTTGCCCAAATGGACTCAAAGACAACATTTATTAACAGAAAACACTAGAATCAGCAACTATTTGTAATTCCTTTATAATTCATGTCATATAAATACTAAGAACTCACCAACAGAATGCTTCCTTTCTTCTTGGACATGTCTTGCCTGTAGCCCACATATCCCCCACTTCCCGAGAGCAGTCTAAGGCACTGAGCTACAATAACAGGGGCTCCAGTTACTTCTTTGAACAAGCCAAGCCTGGGAAGTTCTGTGGAGCAGCTATCACTTAAAGATGAGGTGGGGTCACCCCATATGGATAAGGGATTTAGTAAAGTAGGATTTTTTAAATATCTCCAATGACATCTGTAGGCATGAGGAGATGAGCTGGGCTTTTCAAAGGACCACTGGAGAAAATGCAACATGAACACTGCTGGATGCAGATAGGTCCACTTGGCATGGAGTTGGGGGCCAGGCAAGCACACTTCCCTCCTGTAACAGGATTGGCAAGATGCAAAACTTTTCACTCCCATCACCTTACTTCCTTCCTCATAAGGGCCATATAACTACCCCAGTGTCTGAGTAGAACATGGGCTCTTGACCCTCTCCAGAAATCCTATCTCCAGGTGTTTACCCTGAACAAATAAATCTGTGCTATAGTTGAGCTGTTCTTCCTTGTCTTTTTAAAAATCAGTTCTTTGCATCAAAAGCGTACCTTACATAAACCCCACCTGGGAACAGGAAGTGGGAACAGTCCTGGGCCCAGGATCAATGGAAATATCATCTAGAAATAGTCCCTACTGCCAAGTGCCCATCACACTAAACCTCAGTGAAAGATGAATGAGGCCTGGCCCTGTACTTAAGAAGCAGAAAGTTAATATTATATCTTGGCCCATTTTTTTTTTTTTTACTTCAGCCAATGATCAGACATCTTCTACTTGAGAGACCACATCATTTGCTCTCAGCTCTTAAAACTATCAACTAAAAATCTCAAGCAAGAAACATAACTGGACATGTGCTAAAAGCTATGCCATTGATGAAATAAAGATGTCTGCTGGCCAATGGCCTAATTTATCAACAAAGGGTCCTGTGCTTTGTAGAAGGGATAGACAGAGGTTTAATGAGACTCGGTCTCTGGCCTTGAGGAATCTATGTTCACCACTATGCTACTGGTCTGTACTTCACAAGTGTCTGGGACACCCTTGGACACAGAACTTCAACTGTTCTTCACAGCAGCCTTATAAGGAGCTAAAGCAGGTACTTATCATCTAGGACTCAGAAAGGTTATAGCATCTATTCCATAGCTCCAGATAGGAATGGCATTGTTAGGATGTGTGATCTGAAGGCCATTTCTCAGGTTACTACATCATGTGGTATATGTCTTGAATGTACAGTAACTGACAAGGAAAGAAAAGAGTAAAGAATCTAAATAGTGTCAAACAGAGTTTCTTCCTACCTCCCTTCTACTTTTCCAGTGTCCATAATATGTGTTGAAAAATAACTTCTAACTTGGTCGTGTATCCTAGAGAATAATAGCTTTCCAGCATTTTTAAGAAAAGATGTATTTAGAAACAGCTACTATTGCCCCAAAGTGTTCATTTTATTTCTGAATAAGACAGGGATTGTTCTGTAGGGTGGGAGGGAAGAATTCAGAAAGTGGATGAATCCAGACTGCCTGCTTCTTAACTTAGAACACCTTCTTTCGTGGCTGTGATAAATCAGTGCAGGACATGAGCAGCCTATCAGTACTGTCTGATAATAATTTAAAAACCATTTTATTTGTTTCCCATTGTTTCATTAGATCAGTTGCAAAATTCTGACAATTTCCCACAGTGACTCATGACAACAGAAGACAAGGCAAAAGGCTGAAGGCAGTAAGCCTTTCTCCATGAATGTCTTCCAGTCAACAGGTAAGACACTGGAATCTTTAAAGTCCTTAACTGGCCTTCCTGGTTAGTCTCCCTTTCACCTTTTCAGAAAGGCCAACATCATCCAACTGGGGCTTCTTACCAGAGCCCTCATAATTTACAGGCCTTTTACATTTGAAATCACAGCTACCTCATAAATAACTCCTTTTATCACAAGTGTAGATGTTCCTGTAATGCTACCTGCAACATGTCAACTGTTTCCAAAGTTATCTCATGTGCTAGACAGAAACTGCTTTTGACCTTGGGGTTAACCAAAGCTAACCTGCAAACCGGCTGCTTTCAGAGGTTCCTTCTTGTTCCAGCTGCTGTTCAAGCTATAAATTACTGCCAATGGACAGTGACAAGAAAGAGTGTCCAGACCTTTTCTGACACTGTACAATCCATGATTATATACGGTTTTAGCTTCTTTTCTTAGGAAAGTATGCAGACATCATATCTAAGCCTGAAAAGAGCTTTCTCAGTTACCTAACCACAGAATGAAAGAAAAAAGTAGTAAATGAACACAGGGAAACTGTGTCTTAATAAATTCTGGGGTCTCCATTAGAGACACTTGATTTTCTCTAGCCCAATATATACAGGCCTCATCTGTAATAAACCTGACACTTCCCTGAGTGTCACAAGAGCCATGCCTTCTCATTAGCTGTCCCCTCAGTGGAGAAAGCCATCACTTCCTTTCCTTCCAAAGAAAACCTTTTGTCCCTTCCAGGCACAGCTTAAGTGTAACCTCCTCTAGGGTACTATACCCAGCTTCCTAGGCAGAGGTAAGCACCCCTCACCCATCTGTTTCAACACTTATTATACTACATTCTACTGGTTTCTTCACACCTGAACCACTGGAACAGTGCAACATAATGGGTTGCAGATCTGACTGTGAACCCAAGTTGATCTATGTGCTCCTCTTCATAGAACTGGGCAAATGTTTAGTTTGCTATTACATAAGACTGAAAAATACCCACTTTGAGCTGGTATTTATTATTAAGATGATTAAATGAGAAAAACTACAAAGACTGGCATAGAGGTTACATAAATGATCCCTCCTTCCTCATCTTCAAATTACTGATTTCCAAACATCATCAACATCATCATTGAATTCTAAGAATTTAGGGATTTTGTCTCTTTTACTCTCTATACTTTTGGCCTCCAGAATCTCAAGAAGATAGGTCTAACTATTCAAAGATTTGGGGTAGTTAAAATGTATTTGCTAGTTTTACCAGTTCCTTAGTTTTGCTAGTATTTGCTCCAACACATGGGAGGAAGTAGCACTAATTATAAACATGAATTTCCCTCCACTGTGTTCTATGAGACAAAAGGTAAAAATTTTGCTATCCAGGAACACAGATGTTAATGTTTGTTCCTTTGTAGGACAGGGAATTACTGAATTGTATCATATATTTTAGCAAAAATCTAACAGGCTACTTTTAAATATTTGTTCATAAAAATTCCCCACCCTCTACCCCAAACTTCTCCCAAAATCAAAGAACTGGAGATAAATTCAGATTAGTAAATTCTTACAGAGTCAAAATGTAAAAGAATCATGATAAACTGTCCCCTGGCTCCTTCGTCTTTCCTCTGAAAAAAATAATTTACAATGTGAGATGGATTTACTCCCCTTTATATCATGAAAATCCATGGCAGGCTCTATCTGAGAAGCCAATTTAGTCCAGTAAACCTGGTTCTTAAAGATCTTCTCAGGCCCAGCCATTAGACATAGTCTGGTTATACCTCAAGACCTTTATATCTTAAAAACAAAACAAAAAATATAGATAGATAAATAAAGCAAATTTTTATAAGAATGAAACCCTGCCAAACTAATCCAAATGTTTTCTTTCTGTGAAGTTTAAATGTGTTGGGTTTGTTTTGTTTGTTTGTTTCTTTGTTTTGTTTTTTTCGAGGTAGGGTCTCACTGTAGCCCAGACTGACCTGGAACTCACTCTATAGTTCCCAGGCTAGCCTCAAACTCACAGTGATCCTCCTAATTCTGCCTTCCAAGTGCTGGGATTAAAGGTGTGTACCACCACACCCAGAAAATATGTTGATTTTGATTCTGCTCAGCAGGCCTTATAAATCTAAGCTGTGCTAAGAATTTGATTAAAAAAAAAAAAAACAACTTAGCATCAAAATCATCCCATGAGAGGCTGGAGAGATGATTCAGCTGACAAAGTGCTTGGCGTACAAGCATGAGGACCTGAGGCTGGATCTTCCCACTTAAATAAAAGCTGGATGTGGTGAATGCCTGTTGCCCCTGCATGAGGGAGGCAGACAGTGATGAGAGAAAACCTAGTATCCACTAGCTAGCTAGTCTTGCTGAATTCATGAACTCCAGTGACAGTGAGAGGCACTTTCTCAAAAAACTAAGGTGTAAAGCAATCAAGACGAGACTTACATAAGCCTCTAGGCTCTTTATATGTATATGCAATGGACATGCATCCATGAAACAGTGCACACATACAAGTGCCCACATATATATGAGTGTGTATACATGCATGCACACAAAAATATAATTAGGCAAATTTTTAAAAAATCATCCCATAAGATCCACTTGGGAAATATATGAAAGTTCAAAGGTAGAAAGTGGTCTTTTGGTCAATGATAACAGCTACCATTTGCTACATAACACCTGCAGGGGTCTGATGCTGTGTTGAAGAATATCCATACCTGTTGCCCTTTTGACCACACACAGCAAGTGCTTGAGCATTGTGCCCATCTAACCAATGAACAAGCTGAGCTTTATGAAATTTAAGTCATCACACTACTGGAGAGAGGAAGGACTGGAAGGTCTAGGTCAAGGCAGAGGCTCTCCCTGAGAAGCTCCAGGGTCCCATGCTCCACAGTAGCCATCTAGTGTCACCTCAATGCATCTCACCCACAAATCCTTATTGGTAAATACAAGCAAGCCTACTATTTATTGCCTGGGACAGTTCTTCTCTCTACCACCCTGGTCCCTAACAGAATCTAGCACTCACAAGCAGCAGCTAAACTAGAGTGAGGTTAGAGGCAAGACCAATGCCCAAGCACCAGGGCTCCAGCCATTCCTCTCTTCACTCTCCACACTTCCTTGCTCACTGAAACTCATCAGATATGGGCCACACCTAACCCATGTCCAAACACTCAAGTGCAGAACTTGTTTTGTCTAGTGTCATATGTTCAATTTAGGCAGAAGGTAGGTGTCATGTGGCATATGTACTCTTATCTACATGGCATTTGTGGACAGTGACACAGGCTTTGACCTCAAATACCAACTCCACCATTTAGGTGGGTGACCATGGTTTTCTCACTAAACCTCTCAGAGCCCTAATATCTTTATTAAATTATAAGTGCAATATTTTCCACAATTGTCAAAATTAAATTGAACATACAGAGCACCTTAGAGTAGCTGGTGTTCAAAAAAATGTTATGAGGCTGGAGAAATGGCTCAGCAGTTAAGGCCCTTGCTGGTGAAGCCAAAGGGCACAGGTTTGATTCCCAGTACATAAGACAGATACACAAGGTGGTGCACGCGTCTGGAGTTTGCTGTGGCTACAGGCCTTGGCATATCCATTCTCTCCCTCTCCCACACCCCCTCCTTTTTCCTCTCTCTCTCTTTTTCTGTCCTATTCATAAATGAATACATAAAATATATTTTTTAAAAATGTTATGATCTTTGCCCACAAAAATTTTGGATTTTTTTTAGTTGTGCTAGGAATTGAAACCAGGCCCTCACACACAATAGGCATGCACTCTATCACTGAACTACACTTCCAGGTTGAAAGGTGGGACCTTTATGGCCTATCAATTCTACTGTGTTAGAGCCAAACATTTCTCCAAGAGGGCACAGCAACACACTCACTACTTACTGAGAGCCTTTTACTATTGTGTGCCAAGTATTTGAATGAGGGTATAGAACCCACACAGTGTGAAGACTCACTCCTAATGACCGTTGAAGGCCAGTGGCATTAGCCCTGTTTTATATGAGAGGAAATGAGATGTACTCTGAAAGACCAGATCCTTGGCTGAGGTCCCACAGCTATGAAAAGCAGCAGGGATTGCTATATGCTGCCCTGACTCAAATTCCATTAGATTCCAGGTGGATAAGTCTTTCTCACCATTCATGGTCACTCCCCATCACCTCATCCATCCACAGTGTTTAATTTAAGGAAAATTAAAGGGAGGATCCATTCTTTACTTTCAACACCAGTCAATAAAGGTTGGCATGGTCCCTGGCGTCAGACTTGGGCCCTGTAACTGGATGGAGGAAAGGCATCTGTTAGGATTCTTGACAGTTAGTAAGATGATAAAGGATTGCTACATGAATGAGAAAAGAAGGTTTAGTACTGTCATCACCCACACCACCAGTTGGCTCTTTCAGGCCACACACCTACCCATCTACCGCCTGTCTCAGGTGTTTAAGCTGCAGGTTAACAAGGCAGAAAAATTATCCAGCATTTCCTTTCATATAAAACAGGGCTAATGCCACTGGCCTTCAACGGTCATTAGGAGTGAGTCTTCACACTGTGTGGGTTCTATACCCTCATTCAAATACTTGGCACACAATAGTAAAAGGCTCTCAGTAAGTAGTGAGTGTGTTGCTGTGCCCTCTTGGAGAAATGTTTGGCTCTAACACAGTAGAATTGATAGGCCATAAAGGTCCCACCTTTCAACCTGAAGTGTAGCTCAGTGATAGAGTGCATGCCTATTGTGTGTGAGGGCCTGGTTTCAATTCCTAGCACAACTAAAAAAAATCCAAAATTTTTGTGGGCAAAGATCATAACATTTTTAAAAAATATATTTTATGTATTCATTTATGAATAGGACAGAAAAAGAGAGAGAGAGGAAAAAGGAGGGGGTGTGGGAGAGGGAGAGAATGGATATGCCAAGGCCTGTAGCCACAGCAAACTCCAGTACCAAGCAAGAAGGTGAGAAAAACATATAGTCCCACTTCACAGCAAGAGTACAGAGTCATATAGACACACATTCAAATCTGATTGAGACTATTTCTCTCTATAAAACAGAGACAAAAATACAAAAATATGATAACCCGAGCGCTCTGTTGAGGGACACAGCAGCACATGTCAGTTAGCATCCTTCCTGCATGGGAAGCGCTATCAGAAAGTATCATTCCTCCTTGACATTAGCAGCAGTAGAAATGCCGGCATCAGTAAAAATCTACACTAGGGTCACTTGTTCACCACTGGCCATCACCTCTCACACAGCACTCAACAGCTTTTGTCTAGATCAAAACACAGGCTAAAGAGAAGGAGGCTGGACTGTCCCTGTTAACTTTAGTGCCCTACCTGCCTCCCCTTTGCATCCTGGTTCCTGGGGAAGTGGAGTCCTTCAAACCTCTTGTCCTCATTCTTACCTGGCTTGGATCCCAGACGCCTCCTAAAAGTCCTCTTTACCACCTTCTCACCTCCCTCTTTCACTGGGCAACATACCCTTCACTTATTTCATGCACACTTGCTCAGTACCTCAGAGCACAGCAAGCTAAGGTTAATTTCTCAGCTCTAGATGTCTATGGCTCAGTGCCAGACCCTGAGCTAAGTGCTTCATAAATACCCAATTAGTCCTCAGCGAATGCCTGCGAGGCAGGCGTTATTACAAGTAATTGAGATTCTGAGAAGCAATCACGTGCCCATTGCCCACTGTCACAGATGAAGGTGGAACTTGAACCCTTTCTGTCTGATCTCAAAACCACCTTTATTGAACTGTGGATCATGATCCCTGGAGTCATGAAAAATTTGGCAGCAGCAAAAGCTTCTGAATGTACAATCAACATAAATAAAGAATTCAAAAATCAAACATGCAATGAGTCTGAGGTGTTTCTGGCAGGGCACACCCAAGTTACATCATATGATGTCAATGCAGCCTTGGTTCTGAGCATGCAGTATGTACACCTTGCACTGTCATTACATCGACAGTGCCACCAAAGGCTGCCTGAAACTCCTTGGCCCAGAATCCAGACGATTGTATGTTATAAATTGCAGTGTTTTAACTATACAGTTTTCTACTCTTATAAAAATATAATGCTTTCATTATAGAAACCAGAGACTTCTAATATTTTCCTACCATCATTCCACAACATATAAGTATCAAATCAGTGTCTTTGGACCATACTTTGTTAAAATGCTTAGTATTAAAAATTGTAGTTTGAATGAGTTGCTGGCTTAACTTCCATTAAAAAAAAATCATTAAATGAATTTTGAAATGGGATTAAGACAAAATTTCCAACAATTTCAGAAATGGTCCTAACATACTTCTGCCAATTTGTACTTCATCTATGTAAAGTTGATTATAAAATCAAAACATTGATCATGTCTGACAATGTTGAACGTTCTCCTTGTCATGCAGTGTCAAACATGCAGCTGAGATTTCATTCTTTATGAAAAAATAAATGAGCACATTATCTCATTAGTATACAAGTTTGCTTTCTTCTTTAATGTATGGTAAATTATCTGTATATCAAAGAAATGCTCTTAAGATAAATGAATTTATGATGTTTCATCAGTTAATGTTTGATCTGTATAGTCATTTGTATACCTACATAATCAGGGTCCCAAGAAAATTTCTCAGGTACAAAGGAGTCTTAAGAGTGGGTGTCTAAATACTTAGTAGCAGAGGCCAGTAAGGTAAAAAGGAGACATAAAGGGTAAAGAAAGGAAGGGAGGAGGATACTTAATAGGTTGATATTGTATATATGTAATTACAATGATTGTAATGGGGAGGTAATATGATGGAGAATGGAATTTCAAATGGGAAAGTGTGGGGGTGGGGAGGGAGGGAATTACCATGGGATATATTTTATAATCATGGAAAATGTTAATAAAAATTTTAAAATAAAATAAAAAGAGTGGGTGTCTAAGAATCTAAGCATTACAGAATCTCTGAAATACATTGCCTGTGGTTTACTTCAAAGCTTTGCAGTGCTGATCGTGAGATGCCCATATACATTTGGCTATACAAAGCACTTGTTATGCAAATGGTTACCATTTGGTTATCATTTGCATAACCTAAACAGAAATCAACATTCCAGGGGTGGTTAGTAATATCTCAAGTATCCTAAGTAAGAATTCACATGTGAGAGCTGGTTAGTTCGAATGCAAAGATGTGACTATAAGCATGTCAAATGCTGTTCTTAAGTCTGCAGTTAAGGAGTCGTTACTAAGCATTAACTAATAAAAATCTCCTTGGTAATATGAATGGTTCTCAAGAAATAATTGGCTCACAACACTGCATGGCATCTCCATGTTGGCATGAACAGGACTTGGAATTGTACACAGGTCCAAAATCCTGTAAAATACTATGTTCCCTAGGCAAGGTGCAGACTGGTGCAGCAAGCAGACGGGCCAATCATGACATCAGAAAACTACTACTGTCTCAGCCTGAATGTTTAATACAATGTTCAGTATACCCAACGGCAGACAGAAGGGACTTCCCAGAGTGTACAGGAAAGATGTATGGAAAAACTTGATGCTTGCAGGTGAATTAAGCACTTCTTAGAATTTCCCTATGACTTGTTTTCATGGTCCATAGGCTGGCATTGGGAAGGAGATGGAGTTCTTGAGCCCAGCAAAAATAGCTTGATCACTGGTACACATGTGGCTTTGGTTAGCATGAAGAGGGTTCTAAAATGCCAGAATCTCTGCCCTTAAAGGAAGAAAGAGGAAGAAAGAGGAAGACCCAGTATAAATGCTACAGCTCCATCAAAGCCTCACTGTAGAGGCAGCTCATATGGTTGATATGACACCCAGCTCCAGGCTGGACATCTTGGTTAGAAATCCAGTGTCAACTTCTAAGCATCAGCAAGTGTCAGTCTCCTTATCCATACAGTGGCGATATAAAGGACACCTCCTCAAAGACAGAATGAACAAACAAGCTGCTGAAGGTGAAGCACATGGGACAAAAGGAAGTGTTCAGGAAGAAAGTGCCATTCCAATAGGTCATCAGAATAGCTTTCCAAGAGGCTGGGTGTCAACTATTAGTTTTTACTGTTTAATTTGCTACTTTAATCATTTGTGTAGAGTGCCCAAGAACTAGGAGATATGGAGATAAAAGAGAATTACATAACATTCTTCCTACACTGGCCTCTTGTGGTCTTTGCCCTCCAGGAGCTCCCAGCCTCCTGTGTTATCAGACAGGCTGACTGTCCCAAGTTCACCAAACAAGGAGAATTGATTCCAGGAAGGTTTCCCAGAGGACGTGGTATCTGAGGGCTGAGTGGCAGGTGGCTAGGGTAAATGCACTCACACATAAGTACCTAATTCCCAAGGGCAGGAACTGTGATTTACTCTTAATCTCATTTCTCTAAGGACAGATGCCAAATAATTTGTGTTTACAGACAAAGGAAGAAAGTATCCTCTAGACAACAAAGAGAAACTGAGAGAAAACACAGTAGGACAAGGGAGTTTGGAAAGGGCAACAACCCCCAATTTCTATGGAAAGTGATACCCAGGCCTAGTCCCATGCCCACTGCTGTATATATACTGGTAAGTTTTTAACACCATTCCTTCCCATCCAGGATGCCCCAGTTGTGTCACTTTCTGAGTGTCTTCCTCTGACTTTCATAAGCTTGGCCTCTACCAGGCCAATCCAAGGGCACACCGTAACCTTTCCTTGATGGGATGAAATAAGGAGTAGTAGACAGCTCTTCTGGGAGTTAACTTAAGACCCCTGAGAGTGGATAAGAGATGCAATGTGGAAACTGAGGTCCAGCTGCAGGCTGGTAACAACAGTGGGAGCCATTCACTGTTGAAAACCTGGGTCCCAGCACCATTCTCTTTTAATCAGATTAATGGAGGTAGTTCTTAAAATAGGCCTTTGTGTAGATGCTGGAGGCGTTTGGGAAATTACATTCAAAATGGGCCACTTGGTGTGCCGATGTTTGAACCAAGAGCCCCTAGGGAGCAGTGGATATCGGAAGCAGCTTCTCTGAGCCGCCTCATGTGCCTTATTCTAGTAGACACTGAGGGTGGACACCAGCTCTGGAAGGACTTAATCCTAAATTATCACCTCCTCTTCTGAGGGCCCATCCAGCTTTCCCAAAACTTATCTACCCTCCTTTCTCCTCTAAGAAGATCAGTTTCTAGTTGTCCCTGGTTATAGGTTTCATTTTCCTTTCATGTGATATAACTGCAAAAAAAAAAAAAAAAAATCTATCTTTTCTCAAATTATTCTGCCTGCTGTTAATTCATTCTATAAACTCGATTGTCAAACCCTCAGGACATAGATCAGTCTTCCCTGCTCTCAACTGCTTCTAATGACTACAGATGGGAACAGTGAGGTTAGCCATACCATCACAAAGCAACCAAACAGTAGGTAGCAGTAAGTGGCTAAACTCAAACACCACACTATGGGATGGGACTGACAAGGAGTCTCTCTGGAAACAAATACATAATCAGAGTCGCTGCATGAGTGAAAGGTGGGCTTTGCCTTGGGCAGAGCTGCTCCTCCCATACTGACTCTGCATATAAGGCGCTTCTGCCACGCCTTCTATAAAATGACTATATTGCTAATAAAAGCTGTGACTGGTGCCAACCCCAGTCTCTATGTGCCAGTGGCCTCTTGGCTTTTCCCACCAACTTTTCTGGATGGCTCTAAACAGACAAACCACCCAGACTGCGGCAAATGTTACTTGAAGAGCATGTGCCAGGAGCAACAGGAAAGAGGGGCCCACCCTCATTGCAGTTGGAGCTTTCCTAAGTAAATCCATCCTCCAAAATCAGTTAATTATTCCTACCCAGAATTTTTACAAAGCTTGCAATTGCCAAGTCCTCCTGGATCAATTTCATGAGCATTCCCTGACCCTCTAGAAAGCTGTACACTAGCCATGTCAGAGCTCTGTGCCTGCTTAAGGGCAGGGACTCAGAGGCAGCCTCAAGGTGCAAATGTGCTTGCTCAGCTCCCATGTACCAATCATCACAGTGGCTGGTAGAAAAAGACCAATTGTGCCAGTTTCTCATTTCCCAGATTTCAAAGGTCTGGGGCATTTTGTTAGGAATGAAAGGGGCACCAGCCAACTTCTTAACTCTTAGAATCCAGGACAGATTGAGGAAGCAATAGGACACAACATCCTGAACCTTAAATGCCTCATGAGCATAAAGAAGAGTGGGGGCCCCAACAGTTGTCTGAAAGAATGAAGGCTCGGGAGTCATGGAGATAAGGGCCCAATCCACCATCTCCTGGTGGCATGAACATGGAAAACTAACGTGCTATATTGAACTGTAGCTTTCTGATCCACAGTGAAATTATCAGCACTCCCCTAGGTCCACTGATAGTACATATGAACAATTCAGTAAATAAAAAGGTACCCACTGGGTAGAAGAATCTCCCCACCCCCAAAATACTCACTTTGTTAATCCAAGTCATACAAACTCCTAACTTCTTTAGGGATTGATTATAAGAAATCCATTAGAAAATGTGGGCAAAGTTTGGCATCCATAAGATTTTGTATAAGTGCAATTCCTTGTATTATTACTTTCTTTTCTCTTGCAATAAGAAAATATTTGAGACTGGGCTCTTTCTGAAGGAAAGAAGTTTATTTGGTTCACAGTTGTCGAGTCCAACTTTGTGTAGTCATAGATCATCCTCAGGTGAAGGCCTTCATGGCAGATGGCATCAGGAAAGTGGAAGAGCATGAGGAAGAGATCACACAGAGAGAAGAGCAGCCAGAAGGATTCAGGGCCAGACTTACTGGATTTTTTTTAAATTATTTTTAGTTTATTTTTATTTATTTATTTATTTGAGAGTGACAGACAGAGAAAGAGGCAGAGAGAGAGAGAGAGAGAGCATGGGAGCGCCAGGGCTTCTAGCCACTGCAGATGATTTCCAGATGTGTGCACCCCCTTGTGCATCTGGCTAACGTGGGTCCTGGGGAATCAATCCTTGAACTGGCATCCTTAGGCTTCATAGGCAAGCGCTTAACCACTAAGCCATCTCTCCAGCCCCAGACTTACTGTTTTTATAACAACCAGCTCTTGTGGATCTAACAGGCATCTTACAACTTAACTACATTAATCTCTTCCAAGGAAAGATACACCCCTCCTCCCTAGGATATAACATTTCCTTCTATTAGGCTTACCTCTTGAAAACCCCACTACTTGGACCCTGTATGTCATACAGCTAAATGACCAGGCAAGATGTGCCCATTGACACAATAGTGACATGACTGTTGCAGGTGAAACCAACTGCTTTCTCACTAGATTTGAGGCTCACTCCATAGTAGGTAATTCATGTCTGGTAGTGAAAATCTAGTCAAAAGCCTGTGACCAGGGAGGTCATAAACCACAGAAGGGAAGCTATTAATGTTTAAATTGATATGCTGTGCCAATCAACTGTCCTCTAAATATCTATGTTTAATTAAAGTTGTTCTCATCTTTGTCAGAAAATCCTCTTTTACAGTGGCTGGGGAAGTCTCAAAACTTGTCAGAATACTAAGAATGAGGAAATGTTAAATGCTCAGTGCTAAATAGGGCATCCATGTCACCTCTGCCAAAGCTCAGTGCTGCAGTCAGGCTCACATTGCTAGCAGAAATCATCCAACCAAGAGCAGCCTGTGGGACAAGGGGTTTATTTTGGCTTACAGACTCAAGGGGAAGTTCCATGATGGCAGGTGAAAATGATGGCATGAGCAGAGGGTGGGCATCACCTCCTGACCAATTTCAGATGGACAACAGTGACAGGAGTGGCAAGGGGAAACTGGCTATGATACCCATAAGTCGGCCCCCAACAATACACTACCTCCGGGAAACATTAATTCCCAAATCTCCATCAGCTGGGAACCTAGCATTCCAAACACCTAAATTTATGGGGGACACCCGAATCAAACCACCAAATTCTGCCCCTGGCCTCCATAAAACTGATAAGCATAAATGATATAAAAGACAATGCATTCAGTCTAACTTTAAAAGTTCCCACAGTTTTATCAGTCCCAATGATGTTCAAACATACCCATAATCTAAGGTCTTTTAACTGAGCCATAATACCAAAAAATAAACCAAAAAAATACCCATAATGGCACAGAATACACCTTCACACTTCAAAAGATGGCATTGGGCATAGCAAAGAAATATTCAACCAATACAAGATTTAAAACAACCAGGGCAGGGCTGAAGAGATGGCTTAGCAGTTAAGGCCTGCAAAGCCAAAGGATCCTGGTTCAACTCTCCAAGACCCACATTAGCCAGCTGCACAAGGGGGTACATGCATCTGGAGTTTGTCTGCAGTGGCTATAGGTCCTGACATGCCCATTCTCTCTCTCCCTTTCTCTCTCTCTCTCTAATAAATAAATAAAAATAAAGTATAAAAATCATTTAAAAAGGGGCTGGAGAGATGGCTGAGCGGTTAAGCGCTTGCCTGTGAAGCCTAAGGACCCCGGTTCAAGGCTCGGTTCCCCAGGTCCCACGTTAGCCAGATGCACAAGGGGGCGCACGCGTCTGGAGTTCGTTTGCAGAGGCTGGAAGCCCTGGCACACCCATTCTCTCTCTCTCCCTCTATCTGTCTTTCTCTCTGTGTCTGTCACTCTCAAATAAATAAATAAATTTTTAAAAAATCATTTAAAAAAAAAACACGGCAAACATCAAACTCTGTAGCTTCAAGTCCAACAACCCTAGTCAATGACAAATCTCCAATTCTGATCATTCTAACCAACAACAAATCTCTAAAGTTTCAATTCTTCCCCTCAAGTTAGACTGCTCATAGTCCTGGAAAACTTCATCTGGGGCTGGCAGCTCTCCTTAGCAGCCATCTCATAGTCCTGGCATCTCCAATGGGTCTTCACTACAACCCGCAGTTCATCCTCATAGCTCCATCATGTCTCCACACAAGAAAACCAGAAAACCTGCTACACACTGCCCATGGGCATTTCCAAAACACAAGACTGTGTTGCAAATTCAATGACCCTCTCTTTCCTGAATTTCTTATGCTCCACAATACCAAGTAGAGAGTGAATTTGCTAATTCAGGGGGGAAGAAAGCAGACTTTGGAGGACACTCCTTGAGCACTCAGACCCCTTCAAAAGAGTCTACATTCTTCCTGTTGTGCCAGTGCAGGTCAGCTGGCCCAACCTCCAAGGTTCTAATCTCTCATATAATTGCAGCTGAACAAGTACAAGTTTCAGCCCAAAGATTTCATTTCTGTTCCACATCCCTCTGTACACACCAGTCCATTTCTATGCAATACAACTCTGTACAAGTTCTCAGGACGTAACAGCAAGCCTCTCACTCAAACTGTTTCTAGCCCAGTCCAGGCAAAGCTCTTTCTCACCCTCACAAGCCAAACTTCACAGTCCATAGTTTTTACTGCAAGGTGTCTCTTAGGCCAAGATTTCAAATCCTTCCACACTCCTCTTGAAAATCAGCTCCAAAAGGCTAAAGCCACACAGTCAGGTGTCTAGAAGCAAATGACACCACTCCTCATTACTAACTTTACTGCTGCGGTCAGGTTCGTATTGCTGGGAGAAATCACCCAACCAAGAGCAGCTTGAGGGGAAAAAATGGTTTATTTTGTCTTATAAACTTAAAGGAAAGCTCCATGATGGCACGGGAAAATGATGGCATGAGAAAAGGGTGGACATCACCTCCTGGCCAACTTTAGGTGGACAATAGCAACAGGAGAGTGCATCAAACACTGACAATGGGAAACTGGCTATAATATAAGCCTGCCCCTAACAATAACACCTCCAGGAAGCATCAATTCCCAATCTCCACCCACTGAGAACCTATCATTCAGAACGCCTAAGCTTATGGAAGATACCTGAATCAAACCACCACACTCGGTGAACACTGCAGAAGAGTGGAGCATAAAGAATGTAAGACCCAGAGGATGGGGAGGAGTGCTGTGGAATGCTCTCTATGGGTCTAGTTGGGAAGAAGAAAGGGTTCAGCTGGAGGGGCTGCAGGGACAAAAGATGGTGACAGGAGATGAATATGCTCAAAATTATACTATGTACATGTATGCAAATAACTAATTAAACAAATTAAGCATAGAATTCCCACCACTAGTAAGCAGTGGCACACAGAGGACCAGATTCTAGCACATGAACCTTCGGAATACATTCAAATTATATCCAAACTGTAACAATAAGCACGTGTCCTTATCTTCCAAACAAAATACTCCCAGGCCTCTTACAAGGTTCTCCTTATTAAATGTGTTCCCTTGTTCCACTTGAGAATTCCTGTGCTTGGTGTGGATCTTCTTGTCAAAGCATAGCTCAGTGAAGGTGGAGCATGGTCTGTCATGCTCAGCTACAGTGGCTCAGCACACAGACCAGCACAGAGCAAGCTCTTGTTGAATAACTGCACAAATGAAGCCATTGGGGGCAGTGGGCTGAACAAAATGACCACTTATCATACTCTTATGGCTTGGAAGATGGGCTAATGCCTCCACCCTCCTGTTCTCAGAGGCCAAACCATAATCACTAGACTTCACCCTTTGGAAAAGGATAAGTAGTAAAAGTCTTCCCTCTTGTCTTGAACTTGTTTATGCTTATTTTTAAAATAACTTATTGTACATGTAACATTCAGTTGGTCAGTGTTCACTGAGAGTGCCATATATGCCAGGCACTTTGCTAGGCAACAAAGATACTCATGAACAGAGCTTTATCTTCTAGAAGGGGAGGATGAGTTACATGCAAACAAATAAGAAATTCAGGTGATGAGTGCACAAAGAAAAGCAAAATCCGGAATATGTTAAAAGGGAATGTAGTAACTTTCCATAGAGATGGGGCCTCTGGCAAAAGGCAAAATATTTCTAAGCATGCAAATATCCAAGGAGGGCACTACAGACAGAGAGAAAATCTCGTTGGCCCTATGACTTGGGTGCATTAAGGGAGAGAAAGACAGTCTTTCTGTTTAGAGCTCCTTGACCCAGGGCACAAGAGATAACCATGGAGTTGAGGAAGGGGGCAGAGGCCAGACCGAGCATCAACTTATCATGTAAGAGCTACAGATAATTTCTGTAAGCAATGCGAACCCACAGGAGAGCTTAAAGGGATGGAATGAATGATACAGTTTGTTTTAAAAAAAACTGTGGATGCTAGTAAGCAGGAATATAAACGGGAGAGCAAGTGGAAAACTAGTATAATCATCTAGGCTAGAGAAGACATGGTCTAGACAAGAGGTAGTGGACATGAGGGAAATTTAAAGATCAAGTGGCATAATTTGTTGGTGGGTAGCGAGAGGAGGAAAAGAAAAGGGAAAGTGAAGACTGGCATGTACTATGTACTCACAAGGAAGCATCATGGACCTGGAGCACTAGCTCCATTAACTCATAGCTCTGAGAGAGGTCACTCTTATAATCCTAGAGATCCATCACTAGCCTGAGCTAACAGGGCTATGTCATTTAACTTCTCAAGATATCTCAAGAGACCTTTGGGGATCCCAGCACTCTACCTATAAATTAACTGCATCCTGAAAGCAGGGGTACCACCATGGGAAGCTAAAAGGCAGGTGTCTTGTATAATCTGTTTTACATCAGTTGCCCAGAGTTATTTGAGCCCTGTGATCTCACATGCCCTGTGATATGATGAGATGTGACAGGGCCAGCCAAGGAAGCCTTACTAACAGCAGAGGAAGTTGACCATTGTTTTTGTTGTCATTCTTATTATTAGTTTCAGGCAGTTCTTTTCCCCTGAAGGCCACTAGTGATGTCTCAGGTCAGATGGTCATCAACCATAGTTAGCACTAGATGTGGAGCTCCAGGGAACATGCATAACTGTTAGGTCTGGAAAGGACAGAAGTAAATTCCAGCTGCCCCCATCTGGATGTCAGACCTTATACAATTTATTTGGTCCTCTAGGTCTTCAGTTTTCTCTTCTTGGAAATGCACATAACAAAACCACCAACTCCTAAGACGATGTGAGGACTGCATGGGTGATCTGATGAGCAGAACATATGAAAATCATGTGCCAGAAGCCCCTCTTTAGCATGCTCAGCATCATCAAGACTAAAAGGAATGAGCCCCTGGTCTTTAGTTGAAACTCTCCTCTGTTCCCTGTAGAGGTAAGCTGTAGAAATCTTTATGAAAGTATACACATTTAAAATTCATGATTCTCTATTACTCTTGCAAAGAGATAGGTATAACCAAACAATTCTCAGATTCATCCTAAACTGGAATCTGCCCCTGAAATAACATACGCATACTGGACCAAATACCAGAGGATGCTAACTTGACAGTCTTGAAGTGAAGTGATCATTCCATTTTATAAAGAGGAGCAAAACAAGACCCCAGAAAAGTGACTCTGTCCTAGCTTTAGATGCTTCCCCTGCAAAACTGAGGCAGTGCTGTCCTCCAAGAGTGTTGTGAAGATTAAGTAAAATGACTTACATTAAAATGTTCACTAGACCTTTCACTTTCCCTCCTCACCAGATCAATGTTAATATTATCATCGTCTACCATTCTTGCAGGGCTGAGGAGCCACATCCAGACCTCTTGTGTGCTCTACCACAAAGCCACAGACCCAGCCCTGATAATCTTCCTTCATTTTTAATAAGCTTTAGCTTTAGCTTGTATGGAAGAATAGGCTATGGTAGTCTGGGGGATTCTAGCAGGGGCAGTGGTGACCTGTTCTGTTGGAAAAGTCTAAAACAGCTTTCCCAGATGATCTATATATACCATGAACACAGAATCACTTGTGGTCACTCAGAGCCCATATATAGGCATAAAGGAGTGTCTCACATGGGCTCTCTTCCTGTTTCCTGCTGAAGACTCTATTGTTCACACATCCAACACATTATTAGTGTGTGGCCCAAGACAATTACTCTTTGTCCAATGTGCCCCAGAGAAGCCAAAAGGTTTGATACCTCTGCCTAGATTCTTAATGGTAAAATTATATCTCTTGTACTAGGGGAGAGGGCTCAGTGGATAAAATGTTTGCCATGTAAGTAGGAGGAGCTGAATTCAGATCCCCAGAACCTACCTAAGGCTGGATAATGTAGCGTGCATCTGCAATCCCAGCAATTCCTGTGATAAGATAGGAGGTGGAGACAAGAGAATCTCCAGAAGCTCACAGACCAGCTATCCTGCTGTATGCAGAGACAAACAACATGGGTGCCCACCTTATACAAGGTGGAAGGCAAGGACCAACACCCGAACGCTATCCTCTGATCTCCATACATGCACCGGAACTTATACATGCCCATACTCATGGAAATAAGACTTTTTAAAAAATGAACCTCTGTAGCTAGCTCCCCTTTGGATTTCTTATGGAACCTCTGTACCCAGACCTCATCTACTTGCCTCTGCAGTTCTGCTGACCCAGGAATGGCCAAGGAATTGCTTACTCATTTTGTTTTATAGATATGGAAACTCAGATACAAAATGACTCAGTGACAAACTAAAACACTCAGCAATGAGGCCTGGCCTCTAGTATACCACTTTTTCTGCCACACCTTATAAGCAGTATTTCTAGAACAACTGGCAATGTTCCTTTAAGGTATATTAGGAGTTATAAACCACTGGGGACCATTGGGCATTGAGGGTCTAATCTCCAAGTACAGTGAGGACCACTGTGTAGATCCTGCTAAGCTGAGGCTGCTGCCTGTTGTGATTGCAAGGAGCATCTTCTACACATTCTCCTTGTGTCTCCCTTGCCACTTACGTGGTTCTCTAAGACCTTGCTACTTCAAGAGGTCACTGGGTCAAACACCCTCACCATCTCTTACAAATATGTTAGAAATTGTGTTAGTCCTCATGCTTGGAACAATAGCAGTCATGCAACCAATATTTGTAGGAGGCACTGAAGATGAATTATTTAATAAGTAGATGTAGTCATAAAGTCTCCCTTGTTCCTACTGTTCCTTTCTTCTGGAACACTAACTGAATGTATACATGTTAAGAACATAGATGTGTCCTGGCACACTGAAAGTACTCAATCTGTGCCGAGCACCCCACTGACAGACCATGGAAGTAGCTGCATTCGAAACAGAGAACTTCAGCTTTGAGAAGGAATGTGTAGCCCAGACAATTTTGCAGCTCTGTGGGAATGTCACTTGGTTGAAGGAATATAAATTTATCATGGATGAAATAGACATCTGTTACATATACATTGTAATGCATAGAAAATGATTCTGATGGACTCCAGGGGAATGATTAAGTGTCCAGGGGAGGTGGGCCAACAGATTATCAGCGGTGGTATTTAAACTATGTTTGGCATAGTAGCTAAAAGCAAAGTACTTCCTCCTATCTCTGTCTGCCTCTCATCTTAACTTTTGATATGACGATAAGAACGCAGAAGTAATGAATCATAGAGGTGCAGAATGACATGATGGACAGGCCTGATCAGTCCGGCCTGACAGATACTTGGAGTTCAAAGGGAGTCTTAAATGTTACTGAGCTTCATTTACTAACCACTTCTTCATTTGCCTTGTTCCCTCCCACCACGACAACCTCCCTCTTGCCTTTCCCATGCCAGTAGGAGGTTTCCACCAGTTTTGTTGGGGGCCCCAAATCTATCCCTCCTACTGCCAGTGTTTCTCCTCCCCTCATTTGGCAACTAGGTGCTATTTTGGTATTTAATTTTGTCTATCTGATTTCCCAAGTTACACTCAAATTTCCACCAGGTCAGGACCTATATCTTATATTTATTTCTTTGAGATCTTCCATAGTGCTCAACAGTTGTGGATTGACTGAAGTGTTTTATATACAGATTTTTTTTTAAAAAAGGGAGATTTGAAGTGGATTTCTTATCATTTTTATTGATTTTTATAGTATTTCTTCTTTTATTTATCATTTTTAATAAAGTGCATTTCTGTAACATGCAATATAGAAACTCAGCTTGTGGTTTTTTTAAGCTAGGTTCAATTTGCCTCTGCTAAGCTGATATTTAGTGGTTGCTCTAGGCAGCTGAATCATCTCATTTTCCACACATTCCTACTATTGCCAGATCATAAGAAAGCCTTCTCTGGGGCCAGTCTGAGTTACTGTCTCATTTGTGTATTGTTTAGTGAATACTACAAGTGCCAAGGGCTGTGCTGAGTGCTTAGGACACATTAATCATTGCAATAACATGATGGCACTGGTACATATGATTCCCAATTGTGTGAAGGAACAGCCTGAGAGAATAATTTACTCAAGGCCACAGAGCCAGGAAGTGTTGGGGCACAGGACCCCTATTTCATCTTCCAAAAGAACACAGGTATTTATCTATTACGTCTGGTTGTCTGTGAAACACTGAAAAGGTTCTCTATCTATCTATCTAGTGCAATCAAAGCAATTCAACATACACTACTCATAAGAAAACTACCTCAGGGTAGAATAATTCAGCCTTGGCTATAAAACATACTCTGATTCTTGACATAAAATGACAAGAACAAAATAAAATTTTTGTTGATTAAAAGAAAAACCTCTCAGTGGTAGCTATTAAATTTTGCAGCTAAAGAAAGAGGGCATTCATTAGCATTGGCTCTTTTTCCTCCTTGCTCACAATGTCAAGCTCCTATTAGTTTTAGAAAAACAAAAAGTAATTTTTTTTCTCAATGTGTCAATATAATGCAGTCCTTCCGAAAACAGTGTTAAATAAAAACAAGGCATTTTCTAAAATGCCTGAAGAAAACCAGTTCTGCCCTTTGACCCTGGTGCATTGAATTGAACCATCATTTCAAGGATGTTTCAAAGCATTTTTGTCCTATTACTTACTCTCCAACAATTCCTGTCTTTCCTAAGACATGTTGGTTTTCAAAATCTAGATATGCATGAACAATAATTAATACTGACCTTTCATGACTAACTGGTTGTAATTGCTTATCAAACTTCTCATTTTAAAGATGAACAGTTAAGGCTATTTCCTCAAGCCAGTCCTGATATCCTGTACACAGCCCTGTGCACAGATATTGGGGTCCAGATGAAGTCCTAGGGCATTCTCTGAAGCTCTGGCTGACTGGGAAACTGTTTCACACTCAGCTCAGGCCTCACAACTTGTGTGGGCAGCACTTGGCTGTCACTCTATTTACACAAACTCCCTAACGGTCCCTGGCACCAATGACGTCTCAGAGGGAGGCACAGTGCACAGAGTGTTTCACAAGAAAATCTTTAAACAAAAGGAATTAAAGAAAATCCCCATTTAATAGTAACTTTTTACCAAGCTCCTAAATTCTCGAGAGTATGTGAAATATTAACTTTCCCCAAATGGGAGCACAGAGCTCGCCTTGTCTCTATTCACACTGCTGGGTCACACACACTCTAGACGGGAGCGTGCTTGTTCCTAAGAACCTACTGAGATTTCCCCATAAATTGTGGTTAGGCAAGCACAGGCTCTGGATTCACACAGACCTGCGTTCAAGTTCTGGTTTTCACACTCCCCACATCTCAAGGACTTGGTCTATAAATTAGAGATAACAGTAGTAACTACCACATTGCTTTGTTGCAAAATCTCGGTGGGATACTCAATGAAAGCATTCACTTGTGATGGCTGACATGAATTTGCTCTCCTGATCCAGACACACAGAGGGACACTGCTTCAGCACAACACATGAAACACTGAATCTATAATGCAAAATCCTGCAGGGTCTTCTGCAGCAGTCACCCACATCCAACCAGGGTCTAGCTTGGTTTACCCAGGTCTAGGGCAACAAGGTGGGGGAAAGAGGGGCAGCCACAAGGGGGCACTAAACCAGAGCCAGAGAGGTAGGGTGGATTTTTCTTCCTCAAAGCTTCAGCGTGAGGCAAGAACAGCAACATTAAAGAGTAAGTCCCCTCCCTCAGTCCCCACCCTGTGAACCCCAGAGGCTCATAAATCATCACAGGGCAGCCATTTTCCTTGGCCACTTCCCTGAACCACAATGGCACTCCGCACAGGATGCTGCTTCCACCAGAAGCAGGTGACAACCTAACAGCCCCACCACATGCATTCCCAATGGCCAGCCACAGCCATTTCCTGTGGCCAGGGCTCTCCACGTGGTCTATAGCTCCATCTGCCACATGGTTCCATTCAGCCCTGATTTCATAGCATATACTACTTTTGGACAAGGTACGATGACGGTTAGCTAAGTAGACATAATGGTATTTTTTTAAGTAATTTTCAATCAATTTTCATGAAATACATTACATAATTTGATTGGGGCCTCACAATAAAGGATTGATTAGATAATAAATGATGGCAAGTTAAATATAGTTAGTGGACATTCAATCCTATTTAAAATATCTCTAAATGGAAACACATATTTTATGGAACAGACAAAAATTAAAGGCATACACTAAAAAATCAGGAGTGGATGTTTTGCATGTGTGTGTGCGTGTGCACACATGTGCTTGTTCATGTGTGGGGGGTGAACATATGTGGGCATGTGTACACATGTATGTGGAGGCCAGAGGACTACAGGAACACAGCTTACCTTTTGTGAGATAGTATCTCTTACTGACCTGTAACTTGCCAATTAGGCTAGACTGGCTGGCCCATTGAGCCACCATGTCTGACACTTTTATATGGGTTTTGGGGATTGAACTCAGGTCTTCATGCCTGTAAGACAAGTGCTTTACCAGATGAGCTATTTCCTAGCCCCAAAGTGGTTTTTTTTTTTAACTATTATTATTGTAGGAGTGTAGCTGTAGGACTATTTTCCATCCCATTTAATTAGCTGAATTTTACCTATAATGCATTCAATTACTTTTTCCCTGAATAAACACTGAGTACCTTCCACATGTCAGAGCTGTACTAGACCCCTACAGTACTATGAAGAAGAAAGCAGAATTACCTTTGAGGACCCCACAGTCCAGTGGAAGAGGGAGATGTTAATCAGGTAATTACAAAAATTAATTATCATAATCTAGGACATGACCACAAAGGGAGAGCATGGGGTATCAAGAGCTGTGTAAATGGGAGGCCCAGTTCCCACCACCCAGTCTCTCCTTGCTGTGGGGCTGAGTTCAGAGAAAGCACCCCTACAGAAGTAACACAGAACACTAATTTACAGATAGAATTAAAAGCTTAAGAGGAAAGAGGAGAAGTGCACCACACGCCAAGGACCAGCACAGGCCCTGAGTGACCAGCACAGTGACAATTTTGGAGTAAAAGCAGATTTGGTAGCTGGAGCTGAGCATCAGACAGGAGAACAATGAGAGTAGAGCCAAAGTAGCAGGGCCTTCTGCAGGAGACATTAAGAACTTCAGCCGCTGCTCATAAGCAACGGTTAGCACTGAAGCAGGAGGAAAATGACCAGTGTTAGCACGAGGGTATCTCCCTCCTGGGCAACACTGAGTCCATGCTGTGGCAGTGGGGAGAACTTCACGCTGATCAGAGCACTCTATTAATAATCCTTGGGGACGGTGGGGAACAAAGTGTGCAGTCTATGCCTGGACAAAGAAAAGCAGATTATGCTGGCAGTGTTTAAAACTCCATATTATTTCAAAACCTGGAAACAATGCTCTGGAGAACAAATGGCAGGTGTATTTACATTAAACACGAAACCCCTTCAATGCTATGTTTGTGAAGTACTAGGCTCTGATTCTTGGTTTCACTGGGGTTTTGAAGTCTACCATCTCCTATTACCATATTATTAAACTTTTTCTCAATCCCCACCATCCCTCCCCTCCCCCTGTCAAAACCTCTCCACAGGTCTGTGCCCCTTCATTCTGTCCCTCCACAAGGAGTGCCAGGTCCCACGAATGCTCTTCTTAGCCCTTTCCTGCCACATGATGGGCAGATCAGAGGATCATCTTGCAGTTATTGTTCCTGCTTAGAGGGGGGTTACAAAAATCAGCAAAATCCTTTCCTTAGATGGGCTCAGAGGCAGAAACACCTTTGGGGGAAGGAAATTGGGTATAGATTTTTATTTTTACCGCTAAGCTTGGGGAAGAGCACAAAGAGCTGGTTCTGGAGGACAGGCATGGATTAGGGTTAAAACATCAACCTCTGTAGAGTATCCACCAGGGAATGGCTGCCCAGAGCAGACCCCACCCTCCCAAGGGGACAATGTGGTGGCCAAAGGAGAAGTCTTCACATGTACTCATATGTTAACACTTGTTTCTTAACAGACGGTACCGGTAAGGTGAAATAAATCTTCCCTGAGCAAGATCGACCTACACATTACAAGATACTAACAACACTGGTTAAAGTACTGTGTGCCAATAGCAAACACTCTTCACACACACCCATCCCCTCCCCCACCTCCACCAATCACTGTGACCATTACATATGTTGGCTGGGGATGTTGCACTGTGGTTGAGTGTCTGTGCCCGCCCTATACCAGCTGGCAGTGAGGTCAGAAGCGACATGGCTGAGCCCACACCTCCCTTCTCCCCTCTGTGTTATGACCCAGAAATATGGAGCTATGGGCTAAAATAATTGATTCAGAACTGGATTTAAATTCTGACTTTGGGATGGGGACATTGCTCAGTGGTTAAAGGTGCTTATTTGCAAAGCCTGCAAGTCTGGATTCAATTCTTCAGTACCAATGCAAAGCTGGATTCAAGTGGCACATGTATCTGATGTTGGTTTGCAGCAGCAGGAGACCCTGGCCTAGCCCCCCACACACACATGCATGTAAACACACACATACACACACCCCAAGCCCTATGGTCTGTACCTAAGACCTCACATGTAACTCCTCACAACCAAAAATAAATGTTTCTAATAAAATAGTGCCCACAGCCAAGCATATGGTGCCTCAGACCTTTAATCCCAGCTGAGGCAGAAGGATCACCTTGAATTCCAGTCCAGCCTGGGCTAGAGTGAGACCCCTGCCAGAACCAAACAAACAAACAAACAAAACAAAAAAAACAGCTCCCTCTGTGCCTCCTTTTCCTTAATCCCCCATTCATTTCAGTGAGCTAGTGTGAATTAGTGAGTTAGTGAAGTCTAATAGTGTGGTGGTTTGATTCAGGTGTCCCCCATAAACTTAGGTGTTCTGAATGCTAGGTTCCCAGCTGATAGAGATTTGGGAATTAATGCCTCCTGGAGGGAGTGTATTGTTGGGGGCAGGCTTATGTCTGTTACAACCAGTTTCCCCTGCCAGTGTTTGGCACACCCTCCTGTTGCTGTGGTCCACCTTATGTTGGCCAGGGGTGATATCCACCCTCTGCTCATGCCATCGTTTCCCCCTGCCATTGTGGAGCTTCCGCTCAAGCCTGTAAGCCAAAATAAATCTCTTTTTCCCAGAAGCTGCTCTTGGTTGGGTGATTTCTACCAGCAATGTGAACCGGACTGCAACAGTAAAGTGGTACCGGGAGTGGGGTTGCTGCTAGACACCTGACTGTGTGGTTTTGGCCTTTTGGAGCTGATTTTCAAGAGGAATGTGTGAGGATTTGAAACCTTGGCCTAAGAGATATCTTACAGTGCTGTAAGTACAGCTTGATGGACTGTTCTGGACTGAGCTGCAAGACCTGAATGCAATAAAAACTATGGACTGTGAGGTTTAGCTTATGAGGGTGATAAAGAGCTGTGCCTGGATTGGGCTAGCAGTTTGTATGAGAAGCTTGCTCTTATGCCCATGTCCTGAGAAGTTGTGCAGGGTTCCTTTGCGTAGAAATGAACTGGTGTGTGCAGAGGGATATGGCACAGAAAGAAAAATCTTTGGGTGAACTGTTGCCCATTCAGCTGCAACTGAAAGATTACAACCTTTGCCAGCTGACCCACACAGGGGCAACAGGAAGAATGTCGACTCTTTTGAAGCGGCCTGAGTACTCAAAGAGTGTCCTGTTCTTCAAAGTCTGCTTTATTTCCCCCTGGATTAACAAATTGGCACCCTACCTGGTATCGTGGAGTATAAGAAATGCTGGAAAGAGGGTCATTGAGTTTGCAACACGGACTTGTGTTTTGGAAATGGCCATGGGTAGTGTGAAGCGGGTTTACTGGTTGCCTGCATAGAGACCCTGTGGGGCCATGAGGATGAACCGTGGCTTGCAGTGGAGACCCAGTGGAGATGCCGGGACCATGAGATGGCTGCCAAGGAGAGCTGCCGGCCCCGATGAAGTTTCCCAGGCCTATTAACAGCCTAGCTGGAGGGGCGGAATTGGAATGCCAGAGACTTGTTGCTGGTTAGAATTATCGGACTTGAAGATTTGTCATTGGCTAGAGTTGTTGGACTTGAAGCTACAGAGTTTGATGTTTGCCCTGGTTGTTTAAATCTTGTATTGGTTGAATGTTTCTTTGCTATGCCCAAAGCCATCTTTTGCAGTGTGAATATTTATTCTGTGCCATTATGGGTTTTTTGAGGTTATTTTTTTGGTATTATGGCTTAAAGATCTTGGACTATGGGGATGTATGAATATCACTGGATTGATAAAAACTATGGGGAACTTTTAAAGTCAGACTGAATGCATTGTATTTTACATCAGGTATGGATATCAGTTTATGGGGGCCAGGGGCAGAAAGTGGTGGTTTGATTCAGGTGATGGAGATTTGGGAATTAATGCCTCCTGGAGGGAGTGTATTGTTGGGGGCAGGCTTATGGCTGTTATAGCCAGTTTCCCCATGCCAGTGTTTGGCACACCCTCCTGTTGCTGTGGTCCACCTTATGTTGGCCAGGGGGTGATGTCCACCCACTGCTCATGCCATCGTTTTCCCCTGCCATCTTCCCCTCGAGCCTGTAAGCCAAAATAAATCTCTTTTTCCCAGAAACTGCTCTTGGTTGGGTGATTTCTACCAGCAATGCGAACAGAACTGCGACAAATAGTTAATTTTTTTATCTTGAAACTTTCTTTTTCAAACAACCTTTTTTTTAAATAGACTTATTTTATAGCTCAGGCTAGCCTTGAGCTCCCAATCTTTCTCCTTCCATCTCTTGAGCCCTGGGATTACAGATATGTGCCACCATGCCCATCACAAAATGTCTATTTTAAAACACTAGCCTAGCTTCAGAAATTTAGTTATGGCTTTTGCCACCTGACTTACAGCTGCCAACACTGGCAGTGTGTGTTCTCAGAACTATGCTGAGCTTTCCTCTGTACCTGACCACATACAAGGCTGGCACTCACACTATGGCAGCTTGCTAGGACGCGCCCTAACCTACAGACAGCAAAGCACTTGTCCTTTGTGCAAAGCCACTGGAGAGCATCTGCAGGACCAGCAGGGTTGTACCATCCTTCTGAGTCTTTCAGTGTCTGTCCTCCACTTTTGTCTGAACATCAGGCACAGGGACTCTGGACCAGGCTCACAGCCAGAGAAGTAATGACAAAATAGCAGCATGTTGTGACCACACTAAGCATGGCTAAGAAAATCTCGGAGAAGCAGCAGCCTGCCCCAGGGAAATAAAATAAGCCTGTGGAGATGGTGCACCTGGGGTTCAATAGTTGTTCAACAAATGCACATTGAATGAACAATGAAGAACCACCAACATCATCACTGAGCATGGAAAGGCATCAAGAGGACAGAAGCTACACTTTCTAAACCCATGCCTAACCTTAAATATCTCGAGAGAGTTGATTTGTGTCTGAGGTTGAGTACAGGGCTTACAGTGGTAACATTTGTTTAAAACACTGATGATTTATTTGCTCCCTTAAAAAAATGTGAAAAATATAGAAGAAAATTTTATAAGGCAGCAGGCAATTTGAATTACATGTATGGACAATTTTTCTTTTATAAATTTAAGATCAGTTTGGAGATACAGCTCTGTAGCTAAAATGTATACACTATGCTCTTTATCAAGCAACAGAAAAATACAGAAGCTAAATTTTCTTCACTTCCCAGAAGTAAAACCACATTGAATTCCCAAAGGTACAGCTTAAAAGGAAAGAACGAAGGAAAGGGAAAGGGAAAGGGGAAGGGGGAAGGAAGGAGGAAGGGGAAGGCAGGGGGGAGGGGAGGGGAGGGGAGGGGAGGGGAGGGGAGGGGAGGGGAGGGGAGGGGAGGGGAGGGGAGGGGAGGGGAGGGGAGGGGAGGGGAGGGGAGGGAAGAAAAAAACTAGAACAGTTTTTAAGGGAAAGAAAATGAACACTAAATGAGCAGGCCAAGTACAGACACCATCAGGGAGTGACAGAATCTACCCCTTTCTTATCTGAAGGTGCTTTCCTCACATCAAGATCAGTTTTGTTTGGTTAATCCAGTCACAGTAAAGGCTATCCAATATCACAGGATGGCTAGCAGAGCTCCACCCTGGCCCTTTAGCTGCAGCAGTACAACTCTGAAACAAGGTCAACAGGGACCCAGGTTTCAGGTGACATCCACCACACCTATCATCTTTAAAAGGCCCCAGCCTCCTTCCAACTGATAGCCAATCTAACTTCCCTGTCAAGTGGCATCAAAGGCCCAACTGGAGCCTCTGCCCTGCTTAACTGCCTATCCCCCTATCTAGCCACAGCCAATGATAAACAATCACACTTTTCAACTCTTTGTCTTTGTGCATGTAGCCCATCCTTTCTAGATGAGAATAGTGAGGCCAAGAAGACTATATATGCCACAGCACAGGGATGAAATAACAAAGTCAGGTTCAAATTGAGGTTTCTTAAAAACAAGAGGGGGGGGGCTGGAGAGATGGCTTAGCAGTTAAGCGCTCGCCTGTGAAGCCTAAGGACCCCGGTTCAAGGCTCGGTTCCCCAGGTCCCACGTTAGCCAGATGCACAAGGGGGCGCACGCGTCTGGAGTTTGCAGTGGCTGGAAGCCCTGGCGCGCCCATTCTCTCTCTCTTCCTCTATCTGTCTTTCTCTCTATGTCTGTCGCTCTCAAATAAATAAATAAAAAATGAACAACAACAAAAAAAAATTAAAAAAAAAAAAAACAAGAGGGGGGCTCACAGTCTTGAAAGTACCATGATGAAGGGGGATTCAATGTGCTACCCCATGACTTTTGTCTCTACAGTCCTTTGAAGGCACTAGTGAGTGAAGAAGTAAATAATCCTGGAGTAACATGGCATCTCATAGTTGTTTTAATTTGCATTTTCGTGATGGTTAGGAATTTTGAACATTGTATTAAGTATGTGTTAACCATTTGTATGTCTTCTACTGAGAACTCCTTATTCAGTTCTCTAGCTCATTTTTTGAGGTTTTAAGTGAGTTGTTTGAATTTTTTATTATTATTTAGTTTTTTAAGATTTTTGTAGATTTTAGATATTAAGCCTCTGTCATGGTATAGCTAGCAAGAATTTTATCCTATTCTGTGGGTAATTTATTGGCTCTGTGTATGGTATGTTTCTCTATGCAAAAGCTTTTTAGCTTCATGAGATATAATTGGTTGAGTGATTGTTTAGCTGTCTGGGCTACAGGGGTATTTTTCAAGAAGTCTTTCCTCACTCCTATATCATGGTGAGTTCCTACTTTTTTCTTCCAGTACTTGAAGAGATTTGTGTCTAATATTGAAGTGTTTAATCCATTTGGACTTGATTTTTGTAAGATGAGTGGGTCTAGTTCACTTTTCTAGCTGTGGTCATCCAGCAGCATTTTATGAAGACGCCATCTTTTCTCCAGTCTATGTTATTGGCACCTTTGTCAAAGAGCAAGTAGATGAAGCTATTTGACCTAAGGCCCAGGTTTTCAATTCTGTTCCATTGGTCTATATTTCTGTTCTATGACAGCACCATGATGTTTTTGATACTATGGCTTTGTAATATTCATTTGGAACAGGTATGGTAATACCTCCAGAGGTATTTCTTTTGCTGGGGATATGTTTGGATATATGAGGCCTGCTGCCATTCCATATGAATTCTGAGATCATTTGTTCTATCTCTATGAAGAATGGCTAGAATTTTTTTATTGGTATTGCATTAAATCTGTATGTTGTTTTTGGTAGGACGGCCATTTTCACAATAGTAATTCTATTTAACCAGGAGCATGGGAAGTTTTTCCATCTACTCAAATCCTCCTCAATTTTATTCTTGTTTTTATTTTCATTATATAGGCCTTTCACATCCTTGGCTAGTATTATTTCAAAATATTTTATTTTATTATTGTTATTATTATTATTATTATTATTATTAGCTATTGAAAATGGAACATCGCAATGATTTCTTTTTCTGTATATTTTTTCCTTTGCATATAGAAAGGCTGCTGATTTTTCTGTGTTGGTTTTGTATCCAGCCACTTTGCTAAATGTATTAATAACCTTTAGAAATATTCAGATGGAGACTTTTGGGTCACTTATATATATGATCATGCCATCTGCAAATAGGGCTAACTTAACTACTTGCTTTCCAATTTGTATTCTCTTATTTCTTTCTCCTGTCTTATTGTTTGGGCTAGGACCTCTAGTACTATGTTGAAGAACAGTGGTGACAGGGGACACCCCTTTCTTGTTCCTGATCTCAATGGGAGCTATGTGAGTCTTTCTCCATTAAGTATGATTTAGGCTTTAGATGCTTTATTGATAGCCTTTATTGTGTTGAGATATAAACTGCCCATGACTATTCTTTCCAAGTTTTGACCATGAAGTAATATTGTATTTTGTTGAAGGCCTTCTCTGCATCAATTGAGATGATCATGTGGGTCTTGTGATTAAGTTGATTTATGTGGTTTATTATGTTGACTGATTTCCATATGTTGAACCATCCCTGGATCCCTGGGATGAAGCCTACTTAATCAAGGTGGATAATGTTTTTGATGTGTTGTTGAATGTGGTTTGCAAGGATTTTATTCAGGATACTTGCATCTAAGTTCTTCAGGGCTACAGGCTATAGTTTTCTTTGCTTGTTGTATCTCGGTCTGGTTTTGGTATTAGGATGATGCTAACTTCATAAAAGGAATTTGGGAGGATTCCCTGTTACCTGATTATGTGAAACAGTGTGAGAAAAATTCATTTCAGTTCTTCAAGGAATTCTTCTGAGAAGTCATCTGGCACTGAACTTTTCTCTTTGGGGCAGTTTTTGATTACATTTTCAATCTTCATGGATGGAATAGGTTTGTTTAGGAGATTAAACTACTTTTTGTTTAGTTTTGGTAAGTGGTATGTTTCCAGGAATTCATCTATTTCTTCCATATTATCCAGTTTTGTGGAGTAGAGGTTTTGGAATATATCTTGATGATTCTTCCAATTTCATCAATGTCTGTTGTGACTCTCCTCTTCATTTTTGGTTTTGTTAATTTGAGACCTCTTTTTTTCATTCAATCAAATTGGCCAAGGGTTTATTAATCTTGTTTATTTTTTCAAAGAACAGCTCTTTGTTTCATCAATTTTCTTGTTTTCTCAGTTTCTAGTTCCTTAATTTCTGCTCTGATCTTTATTATTTCTTTCTGTCTGAAGCTCTTGGGGTTGGATTCTTGTTTGTCCAGTGTCTTTAGGTAGATGGCTAGGTTAGTAATTTGGGATCTCTCCATCTTTATTATAAAGGCATTTAGTCCTATGAATTTTCCCCTTAAGACTACTTTCACCATATGCCATGAGTTTTGCTAAGTTGTATCTTCATTATCATTTAATTCTAGAAATTTCACAACTTCTTCTTTGATTTCTTCCACAACCCAATCATTGTCTAAAAGTGTATTGTGGTCTGGAGAGATGGCTTAGTGGTTAATCACTTGCCTATGAAGCCTAAGGACCCTGGTTCGAGGCTCGATTAACCAGGACCCACATAAGCCAGATGCACAAGGGGGTGCATACATCTGGAGTTCATTTGCAGTGGCTAGAGGCCCTGGCATGCCCATTCTCTCTCTATCTATCTCTCTCCTTCTCTGTCTGTCACTCTCAAATAAATAATTTAAAAAAATTAAAAGGGTGTTGTGATCTGATATGATGCAAGAAGTTACGTCAATTTTCCTGAATTTATGGTGGCACACTTTATGGCCTACGATATTATCTATCTTGGAAAAGATTCTATGGGCTGCCGAGAAAAATGTATATTCTATAGAGTTGGGGTGGAATGTTCTGTAGATGTCTGTTAGGTCGAGTTGATCTATGATGTTGTTTTGCTCTATTATTTCCCTGTTGATTTTTCTGCTTGATCTGTCTATTGAGGATAGTAGAGTATTGAAGTCTCCAATTATGATGGTGTTGGTGCTTATTTCTGTTTTGTTTTCAAATAGGTTTTTTGTTTACAAACTGTAGTGCAACTGTGTTGGATGCATATAGATTTATAATTGTGATGTCCTCATTCCTTTGATGAATAAAACGTGGCCTTCTTTGTCCTTTTTGATTACTTTCCGATTACTCTGCAATCTACTTTATCAAATATTAATATAGCAACGCCTGCTTGTTTCTAACTTCCATTTGCTTAGAATATCATTTCCCATCCTTTCACCCTGAGGAGGTGTCTGACTTTACTGCTGAGGTGGGTTTCTTGAACACAACAGACAGAAGGGTCCATTTTTCTGAACCACCCTGTTAACCTATATATTTTGATGAGTGAATTAAGGTTGTTAATATTTAAGGTTCTAACTGTGAGGTTCCCTCCCATGATGGGGTTCTTAATGGGGTTTCATGCTTTCTTGTGTTTTGTACTTTTTTTGAGCCTGCTCTAGTTTTGGTTACTGTGATTTTCTTCTTATAGGCTCTTGAGATTGGTTATTCAACTCTTCAGTGTGGAATATTACCTGAAGTTTTCTCTGTTGGTTTGGCTTTGTGTTCATATAATCATAGAGCTGACGTTTTTCATGGAAAGTTTTCCTTTACCATCTATTATAAGGGATGCTTTTGCTGAGAACAGTAGTTTGGATTGGAAGCCATAGATTTTTAGACTTTTGGCATATTCCATTTCATTGAGAAATCTGAGATAATTCTGATGGGGTTGATTTTATATGTAGTGAGTTATTTCTCTCTTCATGCTTTTAACACTCACTCTTTCTTTTCACTGTTAAGAGTTTTAACTGTATGATGGAGAGTGGAGTTTAAAAGGGGTAAGGGGGGGGTATTACCATGGAGTATTTCTTATAATCATGGAAGTTGTTATTAAAAAAAATTTTAATAAAAGAGTTTTAACTATGATGTGCCTTGGAGAGTTTCTTCTTTGATCCTGTCTGTTTGGTATTCTGTGGGCTTCTTATATCTAGATGGGTGTCTCTTTTGAGAGAGGGGGAAATTTTTCTTCAATAATTTTATTTTTTTTTTGAAATCATAAGAATTATTTGATAAATAAAACAGTGGAATACAATTTTTTTTTAATTTTTATTAACATTTTCCATGATTATAAAATATATCCCATGGTAATTCCCTCCCTCCCCACCCCCACACTTTCCCATTTGAAATTCCATTCTCCATCATATTACCTCCCCATTACAATCATTGAAATTACATATATACAATATCAACCTATTAAGTATCCTCCTCCCTTCCTTTCTCTTTCCTTTAGGTCTCCTTTTTAACTTACTGGCCTCTCCTACCAAGTATTTTCCTTCTCACTCAGAAGCCCAATCATCTGTAGCTAGGATCCACATATGAGAGAGAACATGTGGTGCTTGGCTTTCTGGGCCTGGGTTACCTCACTTAGTATAATCCTTTCCAGGTCCATCCATTTTTCTGCAAATTTCATAACTTCATTTTTCTTTACCGCTGAGTAGAACTCCATTGTATAAATGTGCCACATCTTCATTATCCACTCATCAGTTGAGGGACATCTAGGCTGGTTCCATTTCCCAGCTATTATAAATTGAGCAGCAATAAACATGGTTGAGCACGTACTTCTAAGGAAATGAGATGAGTCCTTTGGATATATGCCTAGGAGTGCTATAGCTGGGTCATATGGTAGACCAATCTTTAGCTGTTTTAGGAACCTCCACACTGATTTCCACAATGGCTGGACCAGATTGCATTCCCACCAGCAGTGTAGAAGGGTTCCTCTTTTTCCACATCCCCACCAACATTTATGATCATTTGTTTTCATGATGGTGGCCAATCTGACAGGAGACGGAATCTCAATGTAGTTTTAATCTGCATTTCCCTGATGACTAGTGACGTAGAACATTTTTTTAGATGCTTATATGCCATTCGTATTTCTTCCTTTGAGAATGCTCTATTTAGCTCCATAGCCCTTTTTTAAAATTATTTATTTATTTATTTATTTATTTGAGAGCGACAGACATAGAGAGAAAGACAGATAGAGGAAGAGAGAGAGAATGGGCGTGCCAGGGCTTCCAGCCTCTGCAAACGAACTCCAGACGCGTGCGCCCTCTTGTGCATCTGGCTAACGTGGGACCTGGGGAACCGAGCCTCGAACCGGGGTCCTTAGGCTTCACAGGCAAGCGCTTAACCGCTAAGCCATCTCTCCAGCCCTGGTTGAAAATTTTAAATTCCAGGTGAGGTTAACAATCAATCCTATGTGAATATAGGTATAGCTCTAGATAGGTTTTTAAAAGCTCTATTTGATTTTTGTTTTCTGGTGTGTGTGTGTGTGTGTGTGTGTGTGTGTGTGTGTGTGTGTGTGTGTGTTTTAGATTGTATTGATCTCTTTTTTGTAGTATGTTTTCAGTTAGAGTTCTGATTTTCTTGATGCTCCCTGGATTCTTTCTTGCATTTGATCATATCTTCATTAAGCTTATTCAGCTGATTATTGAGCTCCTCTATTTGTTGACTTACCTTCAATTTATTTATCTGTCTTTTGAGGCCTTTCTGTTTTTCTTCAATTAAATTAAGTCTAGTGACCCAAACTGAATGCTCTAAGAGATGTTTCTACTCAATTTCATTTATGCAGATGTTGGTTTTTTGATCATTTACTTCCAGTTCAGCAATTCTCTTGACCAGGGTCATATAGCTTTTCATTTTCGTGTTCAATTTCTGTTGTTTTTCTCTGTTTACAGGTTTCCACTATAGGACTAGGCATCTTTGATGGAGATCTCTCAGTTTTCTTTCTTTACTTTTTTTTGGTTTTGTTTTGTTTTTGCATTGTAGTCTACCCATCTTGAGGAAAGGTTTTATTCTACTGAGGGAGAAGTAAGTAATTTTCCTTAAAGGATTAGGATCATTAGTAAGTGTTCTGTTTTAAATGTGAATGGGATTAGAATAGGATGGGGTTATAACCACAGATGTGCAGATTGTGGAGATTGCAAGTACATCAAAGGTAACTGAGGAACTCCAAGGTGAAGAAGTGGGAGCTGTAGCCTACTCACTCCACTTACACACACTCTTCAGCACAAGAAAACCAGGGGTTGGTGAACCAGGAGCCAGGAAGCCAGGAAGCTGGGGAGCACAGGGCAAGAGGCCAGCTCCCACAATGGCCTGTGTACCCTCTAGCTCAGAGGACCAGGGATCTGGGGATCTAGAGACCAGTCAATCAGGAAACCAGAGCAAAAGGTCTGCTTCCATAGCATACACAGGTACCAGGCAGCCCCAAGACAGCAGCAGGGGCACTAGGACCAAGGAACTTGGAGGTATGGACTAAATTACTAGCTCTAGCCTACTCATTCCACACACATACACTCTCCAGAGCAGGGGGTAAAAATATTTGTAATAATAATGATAAATTTATTTATGGACTCAGAATTCTGGTACCTCACCACCACTCATCTCAAAGAAACCCTGGGCACAGACTTCCTTCACTGATCTCACTTTCTTCAAGCCAGCCAAGGAGCCCTTTCTACAAAAACAGCTTAGAGCTCTGTGGGAAAGTAGTACACTGGACCAACAAGTATGCCATCTCTTCCCTACTTTATACCTGGTATTGCTCTGGCATTTGTTTTTATTTGGTTTGGGGATGAAACCTGAGGCCTCACTCATTTCAGGCAAGCACTCACCACTGATCCACCCCACTTTGTAATGTAAGCATCTAAGACAACTCACTGTTCTTCACTCATCCAAAGCTCAGGCATATCCTGCTGGGCACATCAATATAAAGAACACAATAGGCAGAGCAGGACTTCTATCTCAGGAAACCAAAAAGAGCCTAGTGTCCTACCAAACAGACTTGATGCTCTAGATTAAGTAACAGGTCAAGAGCTTCTGAGGTATGGTGTTGCACCCCTGAAACACCACCGACTAGAGACAAGAAGAGTATTTGAGGTCCAGGAATTTGAGAATGGTAAACCTCTCTCATAACAAGATCCTGTCTCCAAGTAAATAAACAAAATAACAAGTGACAAAATGAAGAGAAAGGTACTCAGCACATACGAAGCCCTGAAACTAGTTCCTTTCCTTCCCTCTCCAACACACTTTCAAAACAGAAAGCACCAAAGTTCTTCTACATCAGAGGACACATTTTTGTTCCCAGTACACCAAACAGCTCTTAAAGATTGTTCAAACTCTTTGAATGTTTTAAAATAAGCCCAGGAAGTGAGACTTGGGAAAGTCAACAAATGTCCATCAATTCTGAACATTTCCACATATTTATTCCATTTTCTCCAAGGTTTCATGTAGCCATTACTCACACTGATTGGCTTGGGTGGAGGGGGCAGGAACAAAGCTGACCCAGATGTGTGCAGTGCCTCACCCTGGGAAAATCTATGCAGACTTCAAGCCTCCCACAATTGAAATGTAGTAGATGACAAGGACAGACAGAAGAGGTTCCGCCTCTACTCAGCAAGGTCACCGGAGGGCTATCCTGACCTGCCTTAGACAAGAACAACCTGATTGGCTCTCAATTGTTCTTGGGCATAAACGTATAGGGATAGATATAGAGTACATTCCAGGTGTCCTATAATCCACCTACCACTATAGGGTTCTGATGATAACATTTCAAGTACAATCAAATGCAGCTGTGATTGATTAATAAAACCCACACTCACTAACTGACTGAACTATCTATCATTCAGCTCAGTTTGGGAGGAAGAAAGAAAGGGAGGGAGGGTGGAAGAGACCGATTAATGCTAAGTGCAATTCAGGTAGGGTGATCCTAGGGTAGAGAACAGGTAAGAAAGAGGAAGCAAGGGAGGAGAGGACCATGATATGTGCCCACCATCAGTCAGATCAACTTCCCCCTCTCCTACCTTGCCTTGGCCCTTCACATATGGCCCGAACTTCCTGCACATGGGGCTTGTTCAGCCAGTCCCTAAGAAGAAGCCAGTTCCCATCAGCTGAGTCTTCATCTGCAGCCTGGCCTTCTGGGAGAAACCATGGCTCTGGGGTAGAGCAAAGGACCCCTGTAGGTGCAGGCACTGCAGTGGGTGTGGAGGCGGGTAGAGCTGGACACTCCATTCTGAGCCATGTAAGCTGAGGCCCAGGCTGGCCCTGGGAAATGAGGAGCTGGACAGGTGGCAGTAACAGCCAGCTGTCCCCAGACATAGGTCAGAAGCAGGAGCACAAAGCAAGGGAAACCTGTGCAGGGCAGGTGAGCAATCTGGACTCCATGCAACTATGGGCACTAGTAATACATGTTGCTGCAAAAAAAATAGGTGTAAGTGGTATAGGAAAATTAAGGGCATGGTATTTAATACATATTCATATAGATAAAAATAAGAGGAAAGTATGGAAGGTCTCCCCTATTTATAAAAAAGCAGCCTGACACTTTATAGGAAACATATTTCCATGAGAGATACAAGGGTTTGTGCAGCAAAAGACCCAAGTATGATATATTTGAGAACTCTTGGCTGCATGATACCAGCCAACCCAACCCTTAGTTTGCTTCCCTGTAAAGTAGGAGTGATAATTATTTGCTGCATGGGAGTATTCTGTGGAATAAATGTGGCCATATAAGTCAAAGTGCCCTAGAAGTAGACATGTAAGCATGTGCTACCTAGGCCTTACATAATATTATTGTAAAGAGGTTCCCTGATTCACTAACAAGTCTGTGAGGCAACAGAATAGTTCTTTCTCTGGCCTGAATACCAGAGCAAAGAAAACTGCTTGTAGTCAGATTTACCATAACTTCCCAGGGTTTTATGTTGAGTCCCTATGCAGGACTAGAGAATGATAAGTCCATTAAAATCCAAGAGTGAGAAGTGTCTCAAGATTAGGATAAGAACCTAATATGGACTTTGGCAACTCACCCATGTAGGCACAGAGTAGAGTAGAATATTTTCTCCTAGAGACCACAGCTTAAGAGGGGACTGAAGCACATATCAAACTTTAGACCCAGAGGGAGTGGAGTGCAAAATTTCACATTTTTGGCAGTTGAGCCAAAGCCCAGTCACCTACACAGCATGACTAGCCTCTAGTCACATACCTGGTTTGTGACAAACTATCTTCTGTCATCCCCACTGGCTGTCTTGTGCTCATGAATACACTAAAGACTGCACATGCTTGGTTTTATTTCAATTTTGAAACAACCCTCCAAGGTAAACATTAATAGCCCTCTCTTAGAGAAGGAAACAGAGGCTCAGGATACTCAAGTGACCTGCCCAAGAGTCAAATGTCTGCTGCTCAAGCACATGAGCCCCTCCAGCAGGGACATCAAGTCTTCCACCATGCTGCTGCACCATGCTCCTGGGCAAGGCAGGAACCACTGGTGAGCTAGGATGGCCCAGTCTGTAAGATGCCATCTCAAATCCAGCACAAATAACATCCAGAGTATCTGGGGAAAGAATTATAGAGGAAGCTGTTCATAAGCTGACCCACTTTATATTCTGCATTTCCATAGCTCTCTCTTATCCCAAACTAGCCAACAAGCATCCATGAGTACTGAATCCATTCTGGCCTCCTCTTGATCTTGCTTGCATTCAGTTTTCACACTCTTGCTCTGAATGAAAGAACACAACACTCACTTTCATTTTGAATTGAAAAAAATGTGTGGCATCCAAAAAAAAAAAAAAAAAAAAGGTTTTCTGCTTTCTGCATATGTGTCAGTGTTGAGCAAATTGAGACTGCTATTCCAGGACCTTAAAATAAAACTAAAGCACATATGTTCTGCAAAAAACCATTGACAAGATCAAATGACCTCTGGGGAGGGACACAATTTCACTAACTATGCCTCTCTTGCATGTGACTCTACCCCATGACTCTGGTGGAAAGGTGCAAAGGGTTAAGCCTCACACAGGTGCGTCAGGGAAATTACCCTCTGGACGCTTACTAAAGTGCTGACTGCAGGCTTCACCTTGAGCAGGCACAGGAGGGGTTAAGAGAATGGACACAGCTGGATATGCATTTAAGAAAAATTTAGGGAAAGGCCTGAATAGCCACAAGCTGTGTGAGATTCTTGGAAAGGTTACTCCAAGGCCTACATATCATATCTTTTATAAACACACACACACACACACACACACACACACACAAATACTGACAGCATGTGTGCTTTCTGAGGTGAAACCAGATGTTTCCAAAATAATCCTAGCCATCTACAAAAGAGGACACGGAGGAGTGCTCAAGCCAAGGTCTAGGAATTATCAGAACCCTATCTATGCACATGGACATGTACGAGCAAGCAAGTTCTCTGCTGAACTCTGGCAGGTGGGTGGCTTGTCACCAAGTCCCAGGAATGGGCCTTGGAGCAAAGCCATGACCAAGCTCCTTTCTTCCTCGTGTTACAGGGAGGAGTTGTACTTCACCTGTGTTTGCAATGTTTCTGCAGGAAAAGACAAGAATCCAGACCAGGGCTGGAGAAATAGCTCAACAGTTAAGGTGCCTGCCTGCAAAGCCTAATGACTCAGGTTCGATTCCCCAATGCCATGTAAAGCCAGATGCAGAAAGAGGCAGATGCACCTGGAGTTCATTTGCAGTGGCTAAAGGCCCTGGCATGCCCATCCTTTCCCTTCGTCTCTCCTCTTCTCCCTCCTCCCCCTCCCTCTGCTCTCCATGTCTACTTATAAATAAATAAATAAAATAGTTTTTTTTTTTTTAAACTTGCACTTAAAAGAAAATCCAGACCATGGAAGGACATTCTAAATGGGACAGTTTTATAGTTACACTTGGCTAAAAGTTAGCAACAACTATAACATCTGCTAATCTCCATGGCTCCAGTAACCTCAAATGCATCACTTTATTTTGATTATTGTGAGTTTAATACCACTATTCTGGTTATTGGAGTGATTAGCTGTAAATTACAGCATAATTTTCTCATTTTTATGAGACTATTTGACTACATCTGCAGCTTCTGAGTATAGCTCTTTTTCTCTAGTTTCTAGCACACTCTTGTCCTCTTCTCTGCAAAGCCAAGGCACAGTGTGGGCAAGTGACATTTCTAGGATAGCTGGATCCATCACCCAAAAGCTTTGCGGGGACAAAAGTAACATAGCCTAAATAGATACGTGTGGTGACTTTTCTGTCCTCAGCTTGATGAGCAGTTTCATGATATGTTATTTTAAAACCTATATCCATGTCTTATACTTTGTGTCAATTAAAATAAATGTGTGTATTTCATGCTCCTCTACCACATGCACAAGACAAATGGTTAGCTTTTTACACGAAAATGCATGGCATGACAAACAAAATCCAAACATCTCACAATCCCAGCACCTAATTTTCAATGCTCTGACTATCATGAGTAGATGGATCTAATAAACTGTAGAGTCAGCCACCAAATAATGAACTGAACCTACAGGTAGCCAGCCCTCCCCTCTTCCTCCTTAAGGTTTCACCACTTCATGATCCATTCCAAATGGAGTCAGATTCATTTGTCTTACATTTTAGATTTGTTTCTACTCCATCTCTGCTGATTTTGTTTTGCTGCTGTGTTGATCTGCTTCTGTATGAATATTAATATGTCTTCAAAGTCAGAACTACATGTTCCTCCTTGTCACTCTTATCTAGTTCCCACCATGCCATCATTGTACCTCATTCCTATAGACTTTGCTCCATAGACAGTTAATCCTAGTCATTCCAGATCAGTCTTACTGATTTAAGACTTAGCTTTCTTATGCCCCATATATAAGGAAAGACACACACGTCTTTTCTTACATAACAGCATACAGTAGAGACTTTCGCCATGGAAGGTCACTGTAGATGGTTATAAGAAATGTAATAATGTTGAAGACAGGGAGACTAGCAAGTTCCTTCATACCTTTTTAAGCCAGTATTTTTCAGGTCTCTGACAGTTGAAAGCACATAATGATGTTGATGCTAGAAACTCAGCAAGATTTAGAATTAACATCACTTAGTTCCCAATTTACAGAGCTGTGAATCATATAGTGCAATTATCAGACACAAATAGCCCTAAGTGTATTGCAGACCCAGCACTGTGCAAAGCTGAGAGCTGGCTGTTATTATATTCAGGCCTGATTAAACTGGCAGTTCCCCTGATTGCTCTTGATCCCATTGATAGATGTGAAACTCTTTGTACCACATTTCAGGCTTTACAAATGGAAATTCCTCCTTGTAATAGTAAACAAGGGACTTTTAAGACTGAAGATAAGCTCTTGCCTCACACCTACTGATGCAGACTAAAATTTTTCTAAAGCCTTGAAGTCCAATCCTTGAATACGAAACTTGAACATACCACAGTTTAGTGTTAGAGAGATGACTCCGTGGTTAAATGTGTTTCCTGAGCAAGCATGAGGGCCTGAGGGGGCCTGAGATGGCCAGAGTTAGAATCTCCAGATCCACATTAACAGCTGGGTGTGACCACACATGCCTGTATCTCCAATTCCACAGGGGAGCAGATACCAAGAATTTTCAGGTCCTAGCAGTTAGGGCGGCAGGAGGCAGAGCGGCGGCGGTGGGCAGGCAGCGTAGCTTCAGGAAGGTTCTCGCGCCCCGGCCCACAGCATCCGCACGTGCCACCAAGATGCCCAAGAGGAAGGTGAGCTCCGCCGACCGCGCAGCGAAGGAGGAGCCCAAGCGCAGGTGGGCCAGGCTGTCCGCGAAACTGGCTCCTGCGAAAGTGGAAGCGAAGCCAATAAAAGCAGCGGGAAAGGATAAACCTTCAGACAAAAAAGTGCAAGCAAAAGGGAAGAGGGAGCAAAGGTCAAGCAGGCTGAAGTGACTAAGCCAGAGACTAAAGAAGACCTACCTGCCCAGAACAGAGAGGCAAAGAGCGAGGAGAGTCCAGCCTCTGAGGGAGCGGGAGAGGAAGACAGCAAGGCTGAGTCGTCATCCTCTGTGTCCATCAGCATCCCTGTCTCCTTCTTGTACAATCCAGAGGAATATTTTTTATCAACTATTTTGTAAATGCAAGTTTTTTAGTAGCTCGAGAAACATTTTTTAAAAGGAGGGAATCCCACCTCATCCCATTTTTTAAGTGTAAATGATTTTTTTTTAAGAGGTGAAATCATTTGCTGGTTGTTTATTTTTTTGGTACAACCAGAAAATAGTGGGATATTGAATTATGGGAAGCTTTGACTGTCTTGGGTGTCAGCTCAACATTTCATAGGTGGGGGGATAGTTTTATATGTACAATACAAAGCATACTAAATGGCAATTTGGAGTCACATTTGTGCATTTAATATGTCTTGAATATTCTCAATTACTCCTAGTCTGTTTTTAGTAGAGCCGTTTCCTAAGAAAAAAACAAAAAAACCACTCCTTGGTCACTGCCCTGTTGTCCGCACTGTGTGCCTCTGTGACATCTCTAGTCGTGGTAGCCCAGTGTTCCTAATAATTCTGATATCGTACTGTGAAAGATGAAAAATTTGCATCTGCAGTGTATATGATACTAAAATTGTGAACCAGTGGGAGTTGAGTAGACATTGTGAGTATTTGAACATGGTTGTACACGAGAGCCTAATAAGGAAAAATGCCTCTAAGATTGAAGCTGGGTGTCACTGGAATAACTTCTAAAGAAACAATACATGCTCTTTAGATTTTTGGTACGTGTGTTAAGACTAGTGTACAATTGAAATGTTTGTGTACTGTTCCTCAGCACCAATAAAAGTATGAAAATTAAAAAAAAAAGAATTTTCAGAGCCCAGGAAGCTACAGAATCAGTAGTTTGTAGCTCCAAAGAAAGATAAAGTGGAAGAGCACTGAAGTTGAACACCCAAAGTTCGGCTCTGACCACCATAGGCAAGCACCCCTTGATGCAGGCTTTGAAAGAGCACACAAATGTCATACACGTAGACTCTACACACCCCACTACATTACACGCACAAGCAAAATAACACCACCACCCTAGTTTGGAAGTTCCCAAGACACCACTTATAAAAGGGTTTTTTCTAACAGATGAGTAAGACTACCTTGAGTTGTGCTTCTCAGCTTGTCTGCTTTCCTCACTAATTTGTCAGTTTCTTGAGGTAGAAGTGTCTAGAAAGGCCACCACTTAGCCTACCACCCCAAGGGAGTAGTATTCAAAGAAAGAAGTGAGTACACCCTCACAGAACAGATTATGCTGGATACCACAGAAGCAAAACACATCATTAAAAGCTTAATTTCAGAGCCTTCAGAAAAAAAATTAATATAAAGATACTTTATCAGACAAGAAAAGTATGTATTGGGAGCTTTTTTGAGTCAATTTCTCATGTATCATGGTGTATGTGGTGCTAAGGATTAAACATGGTTTTTCATGCATGCTAGGCAAACTCTCTAGCAGTTGATATACATCCTCAATACCTTGGAGGCTTTTTATAAAATTTAAAGATTCATTTAGAAGCAGATGCTATTCATAGATTTAAGTTTAAAATCTTCTCAAGGAAATATTTTTTTAATTATCAGAATCTGAAAAGTGAAATTAATGTTTAGCAATTCTACTTGGCTAAAACTCCCTAACACTAAAGAATGCTCCAGTAGGTACGTACATTGATATCACCTCTGCTATTCAAGCCACCAACCCTGAGCCCTGAGCCTGTGTCAGTGTAGCAGTGTGAATCAGGGATAACAGAGCCAGCAATAATGCCAGTGTGTATTAGGACCTCTGTCATCTCACTGGCCCTAAGGTGCTGGCTCAGAACACTTGTATGGGCACTCTGAAGACTCCTGAAGGTTCAGTGAACAGTTCACAAGCTGACTATGAATCTCTGCCATTTCCCAAACCAGGACAGTTCCATGCATCAAGTCCATCTTGTAAACACCAGTACTCATTCAGTACAAAGGGACAGAGGTCATACAGAGGTTACACAATATGGCTCTGCCACTGCCTTGGTGACTTTCTCCTTGCTGTGAACAAATACCTGACCAGAAGCAACTTATGGAAGAAAATGGGATTAGTTTGGCTTCTAGCTTCAAGAGGAAGCTTCATGGTGGGGAAGGCATGCAGCAGGAGCTGGAGGAGGGCTAGTCACATCTCACTAGTCAGGAAACAGAAAAAGAACAGGAAGGGGGGCCAAACTACAAAACCTAAGGGTCTGTCTCCAGTGACACACATCTTCCAGCAAGGCTCTACTTTTTAAAGGTGCCACAATCTTCCCAAAGTGCCACTAACTGGGAATCAATTGTTCAAACATATGAGCCTATAGAGGACGTTTGACATTCAAACCAAAACAGCCACTCTACACAATAGGCCACCCAACAGGGTATGTATCTCCTCAGGACCTCAGTGTCCTATAGAGCAGAGGTTAGGAGGATATTGCTGCCCCATAGGGTGTTGTGACAATAAATGAGGTAAGTAATGTGTGCAACAGGCACAGAAGGTGTCTGCTACATAGAAAGAGTCCCGCTAAGTGCTAGCTATTATTTGTTAATTGAACATAGAAAGAACAGCATAAAAAGTGATGCATATAAAATTTTTAAAACTGCACTTCAAGCTAGGTGGGGTGGGGTAGGCCTGTCATTCCAGAAAAACAATATTAAATATATATAATACACACACATTTCAAAATGGTATATATGGTAATAAGGTGTCAGAATAATATTGTTTTAGTATACTGATTTTCTCCGGGCATAACATGATGCCATCCTGAAGTCTAGAATATTCTGGCCTGGTAAACATGACAAACTAATGGAACATAACAATCTAGTGAGAGCCTGGTCCATGGCAATGGGAATGAGAATGGAGCTATTGACACTCTCTATTAGATGCAGGAATGGACAGGCACAGGCTCTCACCTGAGATTCCAGCCATTACTTCCTCCTGCCCCATCCCCAGCTGTTCATTATCTTGGGAGATGCTATAATATTAAGTAAAGGTTAACTGAAAGGGAGGTCCATGACGCAGCTTCCATGAGGACTTCATCCATGACAGGATGAAGATCTGTGGTGATGCAGCTATTCTGGATCACATACACTTCTGTAAGTAACCCTTCACCCATGCACTATGAGTAACACAGCAAACTAATTGGTTCACCAAATTGGGTTTTGGTACAATCTCCACTTTGGTTTCTTACTGATATCCTATCGGGGTGAAGATATTTCTATTCGTGTCTCCCCAGGAAACGGCAATGCAACAACTCCTCATGTACATGAATAGAAACCACATAGATAGGAAATAAAAAGATTAGCAGTGGCTTTCTCTTAAACGTGAAATTATATATCGTTTATATTTTTTCCTCAAAAGTATGTTATGTGGGCTGGAGAGATGGCGTAGTGATTAAACGCTTGCCTGTGAAGCCTAAGGACCCCGGTTCGAGGCTCGGTTCCCCAGATCCCACGTTAGCCAGATGCACAAAGGGGCGCACGCATCTACAGTTTGTTTGCATAGGCTGGAAGCCCTGGCGTGCCCATTCTCTCTCTCTCCCTCTATCTGTCTTTCTCTCTGTGTCTGTCACTCTCAAATAAATAAATTAATTAATTAAAAAATATATTTAAAAATATATATATATTTTTTAAAGTATGTTATGTAAATTTTATTATAAGAAAAACAGAATGTGATGTTGTAACATGAGCCTTGGGATTTTAATCTTTGGTAATGAGGACAACATTGATCTCTAAGATTCCAAATGCTTGTCACACACTGATACATGGGTACCAGATACCCACCAAAGAAAATTAAAGTCATACAATGAAGTCAATTTTTTTAAAATATTTATTTATTTATTTATTTATTTGAGAGCAACAGACACAGAGAGAAAGACAGATAGAGGGAGAGAGAGGGAATGGGCGTGCCAGGGCTTCCAGCCTCTGCAAACGAACTCCAGATGCGTGCGCCCCCTTGTGCATCTGGCTAACGTGGGACCTGGGGAACCGAGCCTCGAACCGGGGTCCTTAGGCTCCACAGGCAGGCGCTTAACTGCTAAGCCATCTCTCCAGCCCTGAAGTCAATTTTTATTTTGCATAATGGTTAAAATGGACTCTTGGAAACATCTTTCTTTAAACCAAATCAAACATGGTGTTTAGCATGGAAGTGAAAACAAGCAACCTTTCTTGCAGCCTACCTTCAGCACAGTAGTCTCACTAAACCCTCACCATTCACAGTTCTCCCAGATAAGTCAGTAATAGATGGTTACTGGTCTGTCTCTAGAGAGAATAAATAGCACACTGCCCTTAAAGAAAATATGAAAACTCTTCCATATGGTCTCTGTTTTGATACTTATGTGAGATGTTCTTCTGTCCCTTTACCTGTTGATATAAGGGCTGCTGGTGCCAGCAATGTAATAGTGGTGCCAAAAAGGCTCTATTCAATCCACTAACAGCTACACATTGACAGCTGGGATGCAGCGCTGTTGAAAAGGTACTTGGTCTTAGGTATCAAACAACTAAAACTCATGCTGGGAGCCATGGACAAAACACTAGGCCTGGAATGTGGAAATGACTCCACAGTTAAGTACATTTCCTTTGCAAGCACAAGGGCCTGCCAGTGTCTGAGATATCCTGAGTTTGGATCTCCAGAACCCTCATTAAACAGCTATAACCTCAGTTCTGTGAGAGGCAGAAACTCAGGATCGACCAGAGCTTGAAAAAAAAAAAGCTCTGGGATCAGTAAGAGACTCCAACTCAAAGAAGAATGGGAAGAAGATCCATGGAGCAGGACATGCTGCAGGCAAGTGCACAGAGGCTGCACATACATATGCAAACAACACATATACCACACGACACCCACCCACACGCATATACACACATACATTAAAAAAGAAAATAGGCCTCTCTAAGCCTCCTTATTTTTTGTGATGTGAAAGTTTATCTCCACCATCAAGTTGATAGGATCTCAAATTACCAAGAAGGCCAATCTGATCCCTGGACATGTCTGTGAAGAAGCTTTAGGATCAGGTTAATGAAGATGGGAAGACCCATCCTAATTGTGGGCGGCAGTGTTCCACAGGCTGAGATCTCAGACTGCATAAAGGAAAAAAAGCTAACTGTGCTCCAGCATTCATTCTTGTCTTCCTCCTTGTGGACTGAATGCAACTGTTTCATGTTCCTGCCACCATGCCTCCATGTTTCTTTATAAGTGTTTACTGAGTACCAGGTACCATGCTGGTACCTGGCACCATGCTTGCCATAGGTGCATTCAGCAACAAGGTTCTCTTGCCAGAGCATCTTGCCTCAAACTGAAAGTTGAAATAAACTTTCATGGGATGAAGAGATAGCTTAGCAGTTAAGGTGCTTGACTGCCAAGCCTAATGACCCAGGTTTGATTCCTTAGTACCCACGTAGGCCAGATGCACAAGGTGAATCATGCGTCTGTAATTCATTTGCAGTGGCAAGAGGCCCTAGTGTACCCATTCTCTCTTCCTGCCCCCTCTCTCAGATAGATAGATAGATAGATAGATAGATAGATAGATAGATAGATAAGATAGATGATAGATAGATAGATAGATAGATAGATAGATAGATAGATAGATAGATAGATAGATAGATGGATGGATGGATGGATGGATGGATGGATGGATGGATGGATGGATGGATGGATGGATGGATGGATGGATGGATGGATAGATAGATGGATAGATGGATAGATAAGATAGATAGATAGATAGATAGATAGATAGATAGATAGATAGATAGATAGATAGATAAAAAACAAACCTTTCCTTTCTTAAGTTGCTTTGGTCAGGGGATTTTGTTTGGGTCTTAATTTTTACTTATAGTCTCATTTGTCAGGTTTTGCAATAGCATTAAGAAAAATAACTCACACATTTCCCTTACCTATAAAATGGGCATTTTAATATAATCTCTGAGATACAAACTAAGGGGATTTAAAAGGCACAAAAAGAAATGAAAGCCAGAAGATTCTATCATAGATATGTCAGGGGTTACCAGCAATGGAGTTGAGAGACACTGGGCATCCAAGTATGGTATACCTTGGCTGTGCGCCAAGCAAATGAACCCCAAAATTTCTGAATGTGGACCTTGGGGATTAACAAAGTGAGTCAAGAGCTGAAAGACTGTTTAAGGAGGCAAAATAAACATGCGGGAGGTGGGGGGAGGGCTTGAAACCACTTACACCATCCGAGTGACTATCAGCTGCAGGAAACAACCTCCTTGGGTGCATGGGCTTGAAGGCTCAGGTTGCAAGTGGCCACTGCACCCTTCCCAGTGTTTTGCAGTGGGAGGCAGGGAAACTTTACATGCCATTTTCACGGGGAAGCACAAACTTACCTGAGTTATTAACTTCATGTCCCCATTCGGCCTGGGGCCGTTTGTCTCCTTTCTTAGGGTGGGCAGATCATAAAGTCCCAGAAGTTCCATAGAGAATCCACTGAAGCCGAAAGGCAAGATCTCTAGGGTGCTACCTTGGCCTCTGTCAGCTCTGCTTCTCTTCTTTCGTCCTCTCTTCCTTTTCCTTGCCTTTCTCTCCTACACTTTTTCTGTCTCCGACTATTCACTTCATCGTGGTTCTCTCCCTTTCACCTCTTTCCTTCTTTATTTTTTTTTATTTACTTACATGCATATGTGTGTGTGTGTACGCGCGCACACACACACACACACACACACATGAACATGTGCTTGCCAGGGCCTCTTGTCATTGTAAACAAATATTGCAAACAAAGTTTGTGCTACTTTTCACATGTGGCTTACATGAGTGACTTGGGAATTGAACCCAGGCCAACAGGCTTTGCAAGCAAGTGCCTTTAGCCCCTGAGCCATCTTCCCAGTCCCTCATTCCTCTTCTTGCTTACCTGTTATTGTTCTCCTCCTCCTTCCTAGCTTCCCTCTGTATTTTCACTTACTTTACCCTCTAGCTTTCTACCTTCCTGCCTGACTTCCTTTCTCTCTTTTTCTTCCTTTCTTCTTCACATTTCTTTACAAGTGTTTACTGAGTATCATGCTAGCACCTGGCACCATACTTGGCATATCTGCATGCAGCAACTGTTTTCTCTAACTACATTAACATTATTATTGTTATTCCTTCAACAAAAAAAATAAGCATCCATTATGGTATCAGGTACACCACAGAAAAATTATTTCATTTCAATCCAGAAAACTTTGACTAGACTGTCATACCACAGGAAGTAGGGAAAGAGAAATGAAAAGGTATCGTTCACCCCAAAGACTAAGGGGAGATGCACATGTAAACAGAAAAAAAATGTCAAAGATGGAAGCTATCCCAGAGCTAGTGTGTCGCTGCACTATGTGCCTGGCACTATGTAGATTGAGGGATGGGGAGGTTACCAGCAGGGATCAACAGTTCTTGTCTCAACAGCACCCAGTTGCCCAAAGGTAGTCAGATCATCTATGTAACCCTGCACATACCCTTCCAACATTTTCTGGCTGGAGATCAAGAACAAGTTAAGGTAACTCCTCAAGTCACAAGTTGAAGGCTCCATCATTATTCTGCATCCCTGAGTGACCTTGTGAAACAGCCTCATCCCACTACAAATTAGGCTTTCCAATGAGCATGAAGTGCATTTTTACTGTATTCATCCATGGAATTTCTGAGGCTTTTTCATATACGAAAATTATTTCAGATCTTTTTTATCTAAGTAATACAATGTGACAGTTTATTTGACAAGAATTAAGGACCTATATATTCTAGGTAGTGTTCTAGAAACAGATCCATAAACAAGAGGCACAGAAGTCTCTGGCCTTCTGGAGCCAATTTCTTCTGGCCAACGCCCTGCACCAGAGAAGGTATGCAAGCAGACACATACTGAAGTAAGCTTAAGGACTTACTGAGTGAGGGGGAGGGAAGGAACTGAGAGACAAGGAAATCAAAATATATTAAATATTTATTAATTAAATGAATAAAATATGGCTAGACATGGTGGCATGCACCTTTAGTCCCAGCACTCAGGAAACTGAGGTAGAAGGATCTCTGTTAGCTCGAGACCAGCCTGGACTACAGAGTGAGTTCCAAGTCAGCCTAGACAAGATAGAGTAAAACCCTGCAACAAAAATAAATAAAAGAATATGGACTTAGTCTAGAATAGAACACTTTCAGAACACAGCCTCAGTGAGAAGAAAAATGCCCTCCCCCCCCCATTTACCTGTTCATTCAACATGAGTTCTACTTTCTACCCTTAAGCCCAGACAAGAGCTTTAATTTGTCTGGGTATTTCCATGTGTGCACAGTGTCAAGAATTTCACAGATATGGGCTGGAGAGATGCTCAGTGGGTAAAGTGCTTGTTGCACAAGCATAATGGCCTAAGCTTGGATCCCCAGAACCCACATTCAAGCCTGCTACAATAGCGCACACATTTGAAATCTCAGCGCACCTACAGTGAGATGTCATAAAAACAGGAGCATCAGAAGTCCATGGCCCAGGGAGCTTGGTGCACAGATCAGTGAACAAGAGATTCTGCTTCAAACACCAATGCCTGACGTTGTCTCTGACCTCCACATGCTTGCTTGGCATGTGTGGACTTGCACTGACACACATACCCATATACATACACACAATAAAAAAGAATCCTGGGCTGGAGAGAAGGTTCAGTGGTTAAGGCACTTGCCTACAAAGTCTTATGACCAGAGTTCGATTCTCCAGTGCCCAGGCAAAGCCAGATGCAAAGTGGCACATGAAGCTGGAGTTCATTTGCAGCAGCTGGAGGCCTGGGTACACCCCTTTTCTCTGTCTCTCTTCTTGCTCTCTCTCTCTCTGCTTGCAAATAAATAAAATATTAAAGAGAAGAATTTCATATATACTCAAATATTGGATAAAACAGTCAAGCTTTAAAATGGGTATATCTATCATTTGACCAAAAGCTACATTTTTAAATAGTACAAAGTGATTTAAAGGGCAGGAGGGTAGTACCAACTGTAGGGAAATTTTATAGAAAATACTGTTAATAATAACAACTTCACGTTTTATGACCTTGTAGTTTACAAAGTATTCCTACACCTGTTACTCCATTGACACATTTAATAGCTCTTAGTGGATGTTATTATTAATCTGAAAGAGATTTAGAGAGTTAGCCAAACTCAACAGTTAGTAACTAATAGTCAGAATTCGAACTCTGCTCCTTTCATTAGGCATCGGGAATAAGTTGGGACGTAGTACATATCTAAGGGGCTTTGCTGGGAGAGGCCATCCTGGAGTAAAAGGCACAATGCACCTACCTCAACATTTCTAGTGCCCAGATCCCCTCTGCTTTTAAGAACTTTCCGGCTGACTCATCAAGGACCCATGGACTAGTCAGGTTCTCCCCAGTGTCCTGCCAGTCAGTTCTGGTGCTTCACCAATATCACCATCCTACCCCAATTACAAGATTAGGAAACAGACCCCAGCTCCCTGATCAGATGAGGAAGGCACACTTATGTTTGGCAAGTCAATGTAAAGTACAAGGGGAAGCTGGTAGGAGCACTCTTCAGTGTTAAGAAAATCATTCAGCATCAAGGAGGGGCCCAGCACATGCCATGGAGAAAGTTTCCCATAGCACAGGGTTCAAAATTACAGAACACAAATTATACAATGTTGAGAGGTTCATTGGCAATATTTCTACAATTTTCACCATAATCTTGGCAAAGTACAGGTGACATAAGCACCCAATCAGCCAATCAGTTAAATATGTCACCTGTTATCAAAGCTATTAATTTCAAAATAGTACCTATTTTCTAGTTGTTGATAATTTTTCTTTTAACGATATTATGGAAAATCTTTTAGAGAACATAAAGAAAACCTGTTACGGACTATTGGCATTGGCTACTGTGGTTAAAGAGAAAACACATTGGAAGTAAGAATCAGGTAGTGGTCACCAAACTAGGACACAGTGGACAGACTCTACATTGTAGAGGAGGCTGAATATCCCCTGTGATCACTTTTCTGAATAACAGAGGACATCCAAAACTGGCAGAGGTCACAGGTCAAATACATGCCATCTCTAAAACATCGCTGAGTAATGCTTTCTGAATGGAAATATAGTCAGTGCCAAACAAAATTAAAGTCATAAGACAAGGTGGAAATAAAGCCATAGTGCATACAGAAACTAAATGAAGAGACAAAAATGTAAAACTTTCCAACAATTTTGAAAAAAGGAACAAGTCTATTTAATTACCAGTGGTTTCAGCCCTGTGAGCATCAGTTTATTCCTTGATGATAAATGAAAGAGAGAGGAAACTAATGAGCTCTACCAGCTCCAATAGTCCCTGACTGAGCAACTTCTAGGAAAACACCTACCTAATAGAGATGTGTGAATAGCAATTCCTGATTTTCAGCTTCCTGATCTTGCTGGAAGATTCTATTAACATGCCCAAACCTCACCCCCAACTCCATCCTCCCTCAACTCTGAACTATGTCCTCTTTTTAAGATCTTAACCATCTTCATCATGAGACCCAAACACATGTAGCATTTTCTTAAGCAAGTATCAGTGTGCACCCAAAGTTTCGAGTCTGAAATGCATCCATCTGAAAGACAAAGTTCTCACTGCCTACCAGAGACAATGGAGAAAAATGTGGAGAATTCACTTTAGTTCTAAACCTAAGTAATAGTTTTATGTCCAAAGAAGAGCATAAACATAGTACAAGAATGCAACACTCCAGTAACACTGTCCCAGCATCTTTTTGGCCAACTATCATGGCATTATATGCCATATCTATCTTGAGAGATTATGAAAGTTTATCTGACTAACTTGATAACTTTCCCTGGCTCTTATGATACAATCATGCCATAAAACTTTGTCAGCGCTGTGTATCCTCCAAATATATTTCACTGAAAGCATTCTAAGTTGACATAAAAGTTCTTACAATTCATATCCAAAAGCTTTGTTGGATCAAGGAAAGATAGTACCATAGGACTGCCACATCCATGTCAACGACTAGAAGTGCCTAATCTTCTTGGCAAAATGAAGAAAATACAATTAAGATGTGTTGCTCTTGGCAAAGAAAGGTTTTTGGCTTCGTGGTCATGCAGATTCGGATCTATTAGCCAACTCAAATGCACTACAATTAGTAGAATATTTGTAACTACCACTTCCATTTTTCTCACTTTGCTAACCCATAATCCAGTTCCCTGAAGGAGGGATTGGGCTCAAGGCAATGGTTCCTGTGAAAAACAGTAAAAGATCAGAGCTTGCCACTTCTTTCTTAGGGCTCTCCTACTCCCCTAGCCCAAATGTCTATATTGCTGTAGAATCCTCATTCTGAGCATGATCAACATAAACATCAAGTTCACAGAAAGCAATTGTATGAATGCGTATGACATATGAAGGGTGTGTGAGAGTATATTGTGTGAGTGGATAGATGAAGTTGTTGTTGACAGCAATACAATGGCATTTATCCGCATAGTCAAATTACTTCCTCTTATAAACTTTAAAAGTATCCCTTACTGGCCCACTTAGGATAGCATCACCACAAATACTGCCATTATTTTTGATGTTGTTAATTGATGGAAAGGTGCTGGTTTCTGTATTTTCTAGAACTAGGAAAGCCTATAAATCTAGCAAAGAAACAAAAGGGGATACAGACTCAATAAAAGAGAAGGAGAGATGAACGGAGGGGGGGTGGGGAAGAAACCACAATAAAAGTAATGATATGATATCATAGAAAATCTCTCAAGACAGTTAAAAAGTCGGCTCTTTTCTATCCACCAGGCATATAAGTAGTCATGGAAAATTGATTGCATAGCTGTCTTAAAGATCAAATTTAATACATCTTTCTCTCCTCTCTAATAGTTCTGTTTCTATATGTGCCCTTCCCGGAAGTGGACTATGCCATGCAAGAAACAGACCACAGACCCAGGAGCTCTGAGCAGCAAGCCACTGACGTCACTTTAGTACTTTAGTAGCAGGAAGTCCCACACAAGGCTGAGGTTTCACGCCTCACTGCCCTCTCTACACAAAATCCTCCCAGCCACACTGTGCCCAGGAGATGTTTACTGTCTCAATGCACAGTCCATCACCCCTCACAGAAACATTCTTCCCACTGCAAATTGCCCACCATTGTAAAGACAGGGAAACCATACCTGATGTGGCTGACAACAGAGACAAAAATCAACTTCTAAGATGTTTTCTGCATCCTCCATTACTTGGTCCTTCACAGGTACTTAATGAGCACAAACACAACCACTTTCATAGGGCTTCTGAAGGGCAAAGCTTGGGCACTGTGCCTTGAGAAGCCAAGTTGGCCACAAAGCTAGTCTTTTCAGCAATAATCACTGGCCTCTCCTGTTACACCAAGCACGCTTCCTTCTTCCGTTTCTAGAAATTACAGACTGCATGGTTAGCAGAACTTCAATTCCTACTCTCTCCATGCTGCAGATGAGAACACAGAAGTTGGAAAAGGTTTGGCAACTTATCCAAGTTCATGGGACTCATTAGTGATGACAGGGCGGGGCCAACCCAGGACTGCTGGCTCCAGTCCAGTCGAGTCTTGCACAATAGGGGCTTATAGTAATGGAATAAATACTGGGCTTCCGATCTACACTTACTATTCACTAGCAGACAGTTTAAAGAAGCACCATTTATGTATCTGTGCCTTCCCAGGAGTCTCATCTGTTATATAATAAATACAGCTACAGCTCACTGCATAGAGATGAGCCACAGGTGTGGTGTAAAATACTTATATGAAGAAATAACAGCCCTTCACTTTGTACAAACTATACTCCATAAAGCACACTCAGTTTCATCCATTGACTTAAAGACCCATTCATCCACCAAGTCAGGTGGAAATCATTATGTAATCAATTGCACAGTGATTCTCTTATCATACTGGAACCCATGGCTGCTACAAATATCAAGAACACTAAGGGCATAAGCACTTGGTGAGTTTGCCTCAGAAAACTAGTTTGCCAAAAGAAGCTTCCCACACCCACATGCTGAGCCCATTTGACATATTATAGACAAATTTCCAAGGGCATGAAGTGTGTAGGGCAAAAAAGGTGGCTTTTAAAATGTTGTAAATTGTTATAACAATAAGCACAACCAGCCATTTTAAGCTTGTTGTTATGGATTCTTTTAAAATACATGATACAATCTTTGAAAAATACAATAGTCCTACAAACACAGCGCATTCTGATCTGAAAATAAAGGAAGTAGGAAGACAATTACCTGCAAGGGGCCTGGAAATTTGTTCCCAGGTAGACTAGGCTGTCCATTAATTTTGTGTTTTACAATTGATTCCTTGAATCTGGAATGCTTCTCCCATTATCACAACCCTCCATTTTCCCTTCCTTGCTTCTTCTTTTATCTACCAAACTCCCCTATTCCTTCTAGACTTGGTTCTAGAATCACCACCTGAATCACCTCTTAGCAACTCTATCCAGAGTAAAAGTTTATTTCCTTCCTCTCTACTTCTAATAAATAAAAATTTCTCTTGAATTGTAGCCATCTTTCTCTAAGTTGAGCCTCCAATGAACCATGAGCACCCTGAAAAGAGGGAGTTGATCTCTCTCATCTCACTATCCCTATCTATTATGGAATTTTATACCTAGTACCTCTAGCACAAAACAGGCATAGAGTAGATGTCAAAATAATGAATGAGCGAATAAATAGGGACTCCCCTTAAACTAGATAGGACAAATTTTCAAATTAATAACAAAAAGCAGGAATTGGAAAAGAGAAACAATACCATAATATTTGGTTATTTCTGTAAACCATTCCAAGGCTTCCACAAAGGAAAAGTTTGAGCAGTATGCATAACTGTTACTTGGTTAGTATAGACATTAAAAAGTAGATAAATATTTACATGTTTAATGGCCCACCTCAAGACCATATAATCACCCTAAATTCTTTCCCTAAGATGAAATTCTCCTAAGTAGGTCATGACAGGGAGATTTATCTCAGTGGTCAATCCTCTTGCAGTGGAAGCAAAAATAAAAATGTCCTTTCCTGGATGTGGTAAGCCAGGGTGGCTTGGGATGATCAGGGAAAACACCAGCTACACACCAACCATTTCAGATCTAAGACACAGTTAGACTCTCAGAGTTCACAAGTGTCCTCTATTGATCTTGTAATAGTGGTAAGAGAGATTTAATTCTACATTTATACCAGTAGAGAAAAACAAATCCCTCCCTTTGGGGTAGCTTTATCCACATATCATTAGAATTCTACTAATAATACTTCAACATATAGACACAAAAAAAACCAACTATGAATCACCAACAGAGTGATAATAGAAGTAAGTGAAAGCTTTCAGATATTGAATTTGTATGTCTTATAAATAGGTGAGTGCCTAATTCTTTGATTTATGTGGAAATTTGGACTATAAGAAGGTGGGTGTGAATGAGCACGCAGTAATCCGCAGCACCCCCAGGAACACGCAAGGACACCCAAAAACAGTTCTGCAAGTACACTGCTCTCTCTGAGCATCCATGTCTCTGGGTTAGCATTTATCAAAGTGGTCCCAATGTCCTTGACTTCTTTCTCTTCATCCCTTTCTGTAGTGCCTTCTCATATTTTACCATCCCACCAGGGTCAACCTGTGTGACCAGTAGCATATGGCAGAAATAATTATATATCACTTCTGAAATTAGATTACAAATGACTTTGGCTTCTACCTGGGGCATGCACGTGCTCGCTCTCTCTCTCTCTCTCTCTCTCTCTCGCTCTCTCTCTCTCTCATCACTGACTCTGGGAAAACTATGCTGTGAATAGCCCCATAAAGATGATCATGGGTCAAAAAACAGATGCCTCCTAGTAGTCACTGAGTGAGCCTAGAAGCATTACTTCCATCCCCAGGTCAGCCTTTAAGGACAACAAAACCAACCAACCAACTTCACTTCAATCTCATGGACCACTGTGATGTATAATAGCTCACCAAATCCTGACCTTTAAAAGCTGTGTGACTGCCAGGTGTGGTGGTGCACACCTTTAATCCCAGAACTAGGGAAGCAGAGGTAGGAGGATTGCCATGAGTTCAAGGCCACCCTGAGACTACATAGTGAATTCCAGGTCAGCCTAGGCTAGAGTGTAACCCTACCTTGAACCACTCCCTGCAAAAAAAAGAAGCTGTGTGATATATTGTTTGTTGTTTCCACTAGTCAGATTTGGAGATTATTGGTCATAAAGCAATAAATAGCTAATGTAGTACACATTTTATAGCATAATATTAAGAATCAGAAATAGAGGATCATATGTCAAATACTGAGCATGCATAGCACAAATCAAACATTCAAATAGTAGCTACAAAAGTTAAAATTAATACCAAATTATTACCAGTTACTATAATCACAATAATTATTTTTATATAAGTTATATTTTAAATAATAGCAAATATTATTTTATTTTAGACTAATCACAATGCTTTCCTGTGGTAGATTTGACTAGTAGAGGAGTCATTAGTTTTAATAACAGATTGTTTTCAAGCATCTTGTTGTACAAGCACCAATAGTTCTAATTTATAGATGCCCACTGATGTCATTTGGTAAGCTTTTTAAGTAAATATTTAAAAGGTCATGTAAACAAAAAAGAAGTTATTCTCTAATAGATCTTTAAAAAAACAAACAAACAAGAAGCTGTGCTTAGCTGCTGCATCAGTTAAAAGTCCATTACTCATAGATCTGCCTGGGTTACAGCTCTTGGACACAAAGGCTCCTAGTTTTATATCAGGAGCAATGGTGCTGTGACATAAGCAAGTGACTCTGTCTTTAAACTTCAGTCTCACTCCATGTAACAGAAAAAATGTTACTTATCTCAGGGTATTGTTAGAGAATGGTGTTTTTAGAAGAATCAAGTGGCTGATAGATATGTACAACTATTACCACCATTTCCTGCTCTGTGGTAGAAAGTATTATTGAACCCCTGTGAGAGATGAGGCCCATAATGTTGAAGCCTTGCTCAAGGTAAGGAAAAAGCTGCTGCCATCTCCAGTTGTCAAGCATTTAAAACACATTCCTCAATGGCTTCCTTTAAGCAAGGCACAGTGAACACAGTTGTAAAAACTGCTGTTTGAATGACCGATAGTGATGGAAGTCTGAAAGCAGCTGTGCAGAAGTATAGTTATATAGGTATGTAGTTAGGGAAAGGGGATAGAACTGACTAGAAACAGGTCCAAAGAACTTCCTGGAATGAAACAAATGCTCTATAACCTGCTTTAAGTAGTAATTTCATTAGTGCAAACATCTATTAAAACTGAAGTAACTATATATTTATAATTCATCTGTTAATTTAAAAGAATACCTGCAAGAGGCAAACTAAACCTTGAAGTGAAAAAAATAAATAAAAGAATACAAGTTAACAAAACCTAAAAATGACCTTACATATCAAAATATGGCTTTTGTTTGACCCTTTGACATGATGCCAAGTCCTCTCCCTCTGTACATATTCACATGAGGGAGTAGTTCCCCACAAACCCCAAACAAAACAGGAAACTACAGGGCAAAGGAAGGTGAGCTCCCATATGCCCCATTCCCTCAGAGGTGGCCTGTAACTACCTCCAGATACTCAATCCAAGCCACCCACAGGAGAGGCATGAGACAGAAGGCTTCATCTCCTGAACTGTCAATCCAGTACTTGGAACAAACAGAAAATTCATTTGGAGGAGGAGTGAGCCTGGAAGGGTCAGCATCCTTCACCCTTCTTTGGAGCAGAAAAACATCATATATCTAGGTGAACTGCAATAACTCAAAGTTCCTTTCCCTAACTCCCATTCACAGACCACCTGCCTTGTAATGGTCTCAAGGAGCTGAAGGTTCCACATCCCTGCTAAGAGGGGAAAGGTAAGAAGTTGGGTATGGAGGTTTTCATTTTTTTTTTAATTAAAAGTCTCCTTTGAAGAAGAAATATGAGCCCTAGAAGGAAAACATTTCCTTCTGTACATCTAAGGGATGCCAGGGGTGCCATATGCCCACACATAGAGCATGCTGTGAGAAGTCAGCTCATGCACATTCTACCTCAACAGGACTGTAAGACTGTGCATCACAGGTATCCCTGCTACCTGGCAAAGAAGGTGAAATCTGTAAGGCCAGAGCATAACAAGAATGTTGGGGTTGAAAAGGACCTGCTGAGTAATGTACCATAACCATATCATTTTCCAAGAGAATATGCAACCCTCAAGGAAAGGGTCTTCCTAACACATGTGTATCCCACACCCAGAAGACTCAGTCTGCTGGGCTATAGTACTGTATCCAGGATATCATTGGGCATCAATCAAAACCTAGGCTGCAAACAAGCAGATCACAGTGCTAAGCAACCAGGACATCGAACTGGAACCAGATAGCAGAAACCTCACTTGCTATTCTCCATTCTTTCTCTCTCCTTGGTACAGGCATCTGTGGGCACACATCTCTGTTTTCCTCTCTGGCCACAGCGGAGAACAGAGGAACCGAGGGGAAAAAAGCTATTCATCCAAGGTGACTGAGTAGGTCAGTAGGGGAGCTTGCACCCAGTGGGGCACAGCCACCGTTCCCTGGCCACTAGACCACATCCCTGAAGATTATTATGAAGCTGTCTCCATCCCTCATCAGTAAATCAGTAAACAATAAAATTCCCTCTGCATTCTCAGGGCCTTCTTTTCTTCCTCTGTTAGCCAGCACTTTCCATACTGAATGAGAATGGTCCATATAACCCCTCTCTCTTCCCTGGCCTGTGAGTTGCTTTCCGATACATGTTATTCTTCTTGGCCACCTGTTGATAAAGAAGTGAATGAATATGTTCTCTTGAAAGAGGGCAGTGCTTTCAGGTGAGAGATAATGAAGAGTCCTTGGAATATGGATTAAGAGGCCAAGATCTCAGATCATGTCTGTCACCAACTACCTGTGTAACCCTGACCAAGTTTCCTTTCTGAAAAATTAAAGGAGCTGGATTTGATATCCCTACTATGTTCTCTGTAAGCTGGGGATCCCCAAGTTGATGGCACTGGGGTAGGCCTATGAGAAGTCACTGCAAACAAAATAATCTGCTTGCATCTGTCAGTGACATCCAGAGGTGCAGATTCCACCAGCCTAGCCTTCCAGTGTCCTCAGGGACAACAGGCAGGAAAGCTGACTTGAGTGGGTAAGGCCAAGACTGGGGAAGAACTGGAGAGGGGTCACTAAAGCTGTACAGAGTCCAACTCCTTTCTGGGGGTCACTGGCTATGAAAGGGAGAAGAATGAGAACAGTCACTCTGTCTGCACCCAAGCCACCGGATTGCTGCAATGCAGGAACAGATTACTGCACTGGAGCAAAACTCAGGATGTTCCTTCCTCTGCTTCTTATGTCACTATGCAGTCAAGCATTCTTGGCAGGATTAGCAGGCAAGCTTTGGAAGAAACTGGGAGTGGGCACTGAACCAGTGCTTGGCACATACATGTCCTTCCTCTCTTGCTCCCACGTTCCCAGAGCTGTCCCAAAAGCACATTAGCAATGATCCCACCCTCAAACTCAGCTAAGCACTGGGATGGGGAAAGAAGGATCAGGACAGTGGGACCCACATTAACACAGCAACAAGATGAACCTGGCGTGAGAAATTAGCATCAGTGCCGAGGCTGCCAAAGCATCTGATGAGGGCCAACGGCCAGAGACAACACAGGCTGCAGAGAGTCACCAATGGCAGAGGATGCCAATGAGCAACAGGAGTGCTTGTGTCCTCAGGACTTTCCTCTGAGGCCAGCTCATTTCACCCAGTCATAACATGGGTTTTAACAAAAGCTCTGAGCTGGGAAAGGAAGCCTTTGTGTTGTTTCCTCCAGGTCATAAGCCTTTTTATTGGAAAGTGCTTCTTTTGTACATATATTGTCTTAGAGTGGCTGGTGCAGAAATCAGGGAAAGGATACTTTTGTTTTAAAGAAGGTGGGGACTCCAAGAATAGAGTGAGAGATGTCCAGATAAGACACAGGGAGGCTCACAGCAAGTCAAAAAACTTGCCCCAACAGGAAGGCAACCCAACCAAGAAGCAACTTGAAGCCTAGGCTCAAATGTATAAATGCTCATTTTCTGGCTTTAACAAATAGCACAGTACTTGACTATTATTGCTAACAGAATAAAAAGCATTTTCAGAATTAGAAGTCTCTCTGGGTCCAAGTCCTTATCCAATCCATAAATCCTTTCCACTGTGTCTGAAATATGCTTTTCAGAAATGTCTACCTTATCTTTTATCACTCCATCCAACATGCATCTGATTTTTAAACTACCTCTGGAATATGTGAGGACAGTACTTGCATTTTTTTCCTTCCAGCTTTACCAACTCCCAAGTTATCAACCAAAATATCTTGGCATCTGGTTGTTCTTCCCTGTTCACATCAGGTCATTTTTATCTTCACCCATATCAACATTCCCTCTATGCTGCAATTGTGATGGAAGCAGACAAGACTATTTTATTCCTCCTTCAAAATATTCTTTGTCCAACATTGTTGTTTTCTGACTGCGACAACATCATGCTGTGTATTTATATTTACAACCAAAAATCTGTTCTTTTTTATGGAAACTAATGTCATACCAAGCACACTTCCATGTTATCCTTGTACAACTGGTCATTTGAACCTAAGTGTAGAATTTCAAAATCTTTCCTTCTGAGTAGCTGGCTGGAATCATTCAAGCTGTTTGAACAATGTCTCAGGCACAGCCATTGTCAGTCAATGGCTTCTGAAACTGTGTATTCCACAACTGTCATGCTTGTCATCTTGGTCACTATGAAGGCTGGATAGAAGAGTGCAGAGGAGACAAGCAAAAGGTGCCTCACTGGGACAGCCTTCTAGATAAATGTTTTTTTTTTTTAATTTTTTTTTGTTTATTTTTAGTTACTTATTTGAGAGTGACAGACAGAGAAAGAAAGAGGCAGATAGAGAGGAAAAGTGGGTGCACCAGGGCCTCCAGCCACTGCAAACGAACTCCAGACATGTGTACCCCCTTGTGCATCTGGTTAACATGGGTCCTGAGGAACTGAGCCTCAAACTGGGGTCCTTAGGCTTCACAGGCAAGCACTTAACCACTAAGCCTAGATGTTTTTAAGAAATTATTATTGTTTGGTGCTGTGTTCTGAAAGTCCTCATGGACTTTAACATCCAAGCCCATCTGTGCAGTCTAGCCTTAGCAAACCTGTGCATCTTTCCTGGTATACAGAACAACTTCCGCTTCCTGTTGCTCTTTACTTCCCAGTCTAGGTATGACTCCTTTGCCTACCTTTCCCTGCTTATTCACATGGAAACTCCAATCAGTGTTCCAGGACTCAGCTCAAAGCATGGGCAGATTTCTTTGTTCCCAGAGCACCCTGTGCGTGCCTCTCCTACCCCACCTGAGGAACAGCCTGCCTGTCTCTGGCAAGACAGGGGCAAATCTCAGCCCATCTGCCATCATCTCCTCTTCTACTCTAATAGAAGAAGGTGCCAAGCAATCTCTGCATCCAGAGGGAAGCCTCGGAATCATCTACTCCAGGCAGGCAACTGCCAATAATTCATCCGCTGGATCTGAGACTCAAGCTGGAAACCTTAAGTTCTGTTTCCTTACAGGTACAAAGCCTGCTTCATTTATCTTTGTAGTGCTAGGCCTAGAAAAGTGTTGCATATAAAGTAAACTTGGTAAATGTCTGTGGAATGAATGGCTTTGATTAACAATGCACTAGCTTGTAGAAAAATGAATTTCCTCACATACATATAAAAGCCTCATAAGAAAAGTAATTCTGATAATAGCAGGAGGTGGCTATTTGCCCTGTGTAGTCACATTAGAGAACAGTGATTGACCGCCATCCCTGATTCTAAGTAAAGGCCTCTGTAAAGAGAAGCCTGGTTACTACTGTTGGTGTCCATGGCTCTCTAGTTCACATACATGCTATAGAGCCTGGAATGAATTTGACTGTCTTCCAAGCTATGTGTATCTTAAAGACCCGTTAGCTAACAGAAATTTAAGTTAGTCTAGATAACAGGGTTGAGATGGGTCTGTGAAGTTTAATCCTTAAGAAATCTGTACAGTGAGGATTGCTTCCCCACACAACACTCCACAAACAGCCACTCAAACCAGACAGCAGAACTCCTAAATGCACTAATTTATGAGCACACTTCAGTGATAGAGACAGGACCTGGGATGAGAACAGGGCAGTTGTCACAGGGAAAGGTAAAAGGAAAGATAGCAGCATCATTGACAACTATTAAGTAGTTAGTAATTGGCCCTCTGGGTATTTACCTGCAGAAATGATACTTTAGGTCTTAAACTTAATCTCTGGCATTACTCTTATAAATTCACAGTGTGCACAGAACAGAATTTACAAATGAAGAGGAAGAGAGAGCTAAGACAAAAAGATCTTCACTTACATAAACAACTTCCAAAGACCTAAAGGAATTACTAACACTATATTCAAACCACGTTCTGGGGCTTGGTGAAGATGTGTTGCCATTTGAAAGTGAGTAGTCTATTTGTCCACAAGTAGGTGATCAATCAGTGTTGGATAGATGGATGGACAGACAGATGGCTAGGGCATGGTACTGTGATTTGAATCTGAAATGTCCCCAACAGGTTCATGTTTTCAGTGTCTGCTACCCAGCCTGCGGTGCTGTTTTGAAGGCTGTGGAGCCCTGAGGCAGTGAGACTTTTCTGGTGGAGGGAGGTCACTAGGAGCAGGCCTTTGAAGGTTAGACTTGCACCTTTATTCTTGGCTTCCTGTTTGCCCCCTTGTGAAGAAGCCACTGCCTCACACTCCCATCACCACAGGCAGAATCACTCCCACTGCTATGCCTTTCTGCACTCCTGCTGAGTGCACAGAAACTTCTGAAACCATGACCCCAGAGAAACCTTTGCTCCTTTATATTGTTTTGTCAAGAATTTTATCACAGCCATGAGAAAAGTAACTAACACAGATGTATATGCAACTTTGCTCAGAGATCAACTAGAATACCAGACATGGTATATCTTTTTCCAATTGCCTAGAGACCAAAAAGAATGTGACACGATTTGCAAAAGAGCCAGCATCTCAAATAGAGCACAAATTAAATAATTACTAAACTTTCCAGACTCAAATTCTTTTATATGCAAAGTGGTGTGTGTGTGTGTAACAGAATCTCATGTTGCCTAGGCTGGCCTCAACTTTGCTATGTAGCCAAAGGTGACACTGAACTTCCTCATCCTCCCCTCTCAACCTCCCAAGTGCTATGATGATAGCCATGTACTCTCTAGCTGGGTTTAGGCAAAATATCTTCTGGAATAATTTAAAGAGAGACTTTGGGTTAAAGGGTCAAGGTCAATTGCAATTACTGGTTGGGGTATACTGGCATAGCATGATTTTCACAGCAGTATTGAAGGAATATCCAGCATGGTCCTCTCTATTTACATGGAGCCTCGGGTTTTTCCACAGCTAGTAACCCCGTTGCCTCATAAGCTTCTAAACATATTATCCCCAGCCTGGAGCTGGAAAAGCCCCATTGAAAGAATATTTGGGTGATTAGATATTTCTGGATTTTGTTCTAAGTAAAGGGCTCTGGTGTGTCCATGCTTATTAATTCCTTGGCATCACTTAATCAGCAATACTAATAATCATAGCCAACATTTACTAAGCTCTTTCTTTGAAGCAGGCTGTTTTTAATGCTGTATAAGCACCGTTACATTTAACCCTATGAGACCACCACTTGTAACCACTTTTATTACCATATTCCACAGATGGGAAAGTAGTCTCAGAGACGACACTAGGTGAGACACAGCAGACCAGCAACCTGCCTTCCTAGTGACCAGAACTCACCATTAAATGAATAGGGTCCACTCCTTCAATGCATGCTTTTTATGACATTCTACCCATAGCAGTAATGTTGTTAATTCTATTTCAACTTTCTTATTAACAATGAAACCAACCTACTTTCTTTATATTGATCACAGAGTAGTTCTTTCTCCAAGTTTGTGCTGAGGTAAGTTCTAAAATAATGTTTTCTTGGTTGTAGATGCTCAACAGTAGAGTTCTTGCATAGCATAAACAAAGTCCTGAGTTCAATCCCCTGCACTGCAAAAATGAAAACAAATAAAGTAATGCTCTAAGATTGAGTAAGTATGAAAAGTGAGGGGTTTTAAAGGAACTACCAGATAGCTCCAAGCCTATCTGCTGACATGCATCTTCCAACTCCAAGAACAAGCCCAAATATAATATGAGCATCTGGAAACTTGTCTAACCAGAGAACCCTTTGTACGGGTATACCTTGAAGTCCCACAGAATGTACATAAGAAATGATGCCAGAAAGGGAGGTACCCCACATCTGTGGCCTCAAGCTGCATCCCAGTCTACAGACTATCTCCCTAGTTGTCTAAAGTGCCCCATAAATTATACTCACTTATATTTATACTTCAGCTCATTCATTCCCTGTGATAAACTCTTTCCCTTTGGGAAAACTATATTAGGAGATACCAGACTTTGTCCATGTTGCAACAGAGTTATTTTTTTCTTTATTGAATCATTTCATAATTTTCAGCTCAATAATACTATTAGGAAATAACCATTCCAGATGTACTTCCTTCCATTAAACACTAAGAAATAATCTCAAGAGGGAGGATGGCCCAGCAGTTAAAGGTGTTTGCTTATAAAACCTGCCAGCCTAGGTTCAATTCCCCAGCCCCCATGTAAAGCCACATGCAAAGTGGCACATGCAATCCCTGTGAACCTACAACAGTGGAAGGCAGAGCCAAGAGAATCCAAAGCCTGCAGACCAACTACACTGACATTTGTTAGCAGTCTAGCAGTTATTTGCAGTGTCAAGAGATCCTGTCTCAAAGAAGGTGGAGCACAGACACCATGAAGTTAGGTGTCCTCTAACTTCCACATGCACACACATACACACACACACACACACACACACACACACACACACACACACATACACACACACACACATTTTTTTTTAATTTTACAGAATGAAATAATCTGAGCTGCATGTGGTGGCACACACCTGTAATTCCACCTCAAGAGGCTGAAACATAGGGATTATGAGTTTGGTACATAGCAAGTTCCAGACCAGCCTTGGCTATATAGCAAGATCTCTATAAGAAAATTAAATAAATTAATTAAGTACTCTGATTGGGTTTAATTTTTTTTCATTATTACCAGGAATTAATTATATGTGTTTATGCATATGTATATATTTTAAAGGAATACAAAACAAGTAATGCTTTACTCAAAGCTGTATTCCTGCTCAACTATAAGAACTAACTCTATCCAATGTCCTGTGATGTCCATTTCTCCATTCTGTTGTGGATTATCTTTGTTATAAATTGACTTTCAACATGAGTTTTAATCTATTAGGTCATCAATGGGGCTCAAAATTATGCACTTACTGTTTACACTCTAAAATGTCTCCAAAGTTGTTTCTTCTTAATATAGGCACTGAAATTTCTTCCTCTGTAAATCAGAAAGCTAAATCACTCCTAAGAAATTTGTGTCCACTAGAAGTCAGAAAGGAAGCCATAGAGGTCTCCTGTGGCCAGCAATAATAAATCACGTGATCTGTGAGTCCTCTGCTACAGTGTACCCAGCTTTCCTACTGTCTGTCTTGCCACAGACTCCTCATACTGGCCCTCCCTGAAGAGTCCTTCAGTGTGGCTTTACAGAAGGAAGAACACACATTATAGATTATAAGGTGCTCTGCTCTCACCATGCACCAGAGCTGACCCCGGTGCCTACATCATGCCACAGTCACTGCAACATTGGGTGGCAATCACTACTGTCCTCCTCACACCAATGAGGAAACTGAGGCTGAGATCAAGCAATCTTCCCTGGTTCTACACTGAATGGCACAGATACATCAGAACCTATGTGATCTGGTGCCAAAGGCCCTTTTGTTAACCACAAAGGCTTTCACACAGAGGACTCACTTTCCACCCAGAACAATTTTTCTCTCAACTTTGAGCAAGGTTATTACCTCTTGGAGCTTGGTGGCTGACGGTAAAACTGGAAGGACTGCTCTTTCCACTACCTCAAGCATGCAAAGGGAAATGACGCGCTTCATCTCAAAAGGGAAAACTGGGCACCTCTACAATAGAAAAGTCAGGACTAATCCTTGCGAGATTTTCTAAGAAAATATCTTCAGAAGTATAAAATCAATAGTATTTTTGTTTCAGGAAAGAGTCTTTACTCTTTAAGCCAAAGCTTGCTGTTTGCTCTTCTCTGGCAACCTCAATAAGAATGACGAGCTGCTTAGGAAAGTCTTCATGGATGAATTTCTGTCTTCACTCCATGTATTTTGGGCTTAGAGAGCAAGGCTATGCAGCATGACCTCATTTCTGTACACCCAACCAAAAGCACAGCCTCAACACTTCAAAAACCAGAAAGAAGAAAAAAGAAAGCTTGCTCTCGCGCTCTCTCTCTCTCTCTCTCTCTCTCTCTCTCTCTCTCTCTCTCTCTCAGAACAGTTTCCAATTTGTTTCACAGTTGCACTGAGTTATCCAAGCTATGTGTGACTACTTCTCAAATTCCCACTGCCCCTTACATACAGGAGAAGGAGGCACTTAAGAACAAGTCCTTTCTCCACGGATAAACTTTTTCTTTTTAGGTAGTTGAATGAAGATAGCTAGAGAGAGAAAAGAGCAGAAATTTGGAAAATCAGTTGACGAACTGCAAACATGTGTAAATGATGCACACAGGGTGAAAGGGAATGAAAATGAAATTCTTCTGTGAAAACAATGCACATGTCCCAGGAAAATCTGCCACACTGTTTTTATGAATTAACAGACTAGCTTTTTCTTTATATGTGTGCCAACTGGCATTCCTGGGGAACAGCTCCATGTCTCAGGAGGTGTAAGCCACTTCACTCCATCTTATTAGAAACATTCAAAACAAGGCAAGGATTTTGAAACCCATAAAATTTATGGAATTCTAGCACACCAAAGATAGATTGGGGTAGAAACGCCTTTCTTTCACTGGTTTTAATTTATATTCACTTCAGCACTTAACTTACCTTTAAAGTTCAAACAAAATTAGAAAACATGGATAACTATAAACCATTTTTAAACAGTCTAAATTACTGAATGAAGCTTTAAGGACACAAGACAAATGAGTCCCATAGTCCTAGCAATACTGACTATAACCTTTGTCAGTCCACCCTTCACTCACCTCACAGACCACTTGAAACACTAGTGGACAATGTGGCTACTGGCTTGGTGATCCCGTAGAAATGATCTGCAACAATTAATAAGGAGAGAAGGGATCAAGCACACCAATTTATACTAAGCCCAAGTGAACTGCATAGTGGCAAACAATACAGCCTTCAGGACAACCAGGTAAAATCCCCTCCACTTTTAACACACAGTCTGAGGGAACACAGAATTTCACTGTTTCACTACAAGCTAAGACCCAAAGGGAAAGTTGAATTTAAATATTTACTCTTTTCATTTAGCAGTGATTATCCATATAGTATACCAGGTGAATTTTTTTCAAGCAGCAAATAAGTGTAAATACTCATTACCAGAGCAAAGAAGTATAAACCATGGCTACTGCCATCAATCTTAATTAGGGAGGGCCGAAAAATCGAAACGATGTTATGCTTTTGCACAGTCTCTGCAGATGAGAGACTGAATGCTGACGAACAGTGAGTGACCTGGCTCCACCGCAGAGTCAGCTGCACAGACTCAGTGGAAAAGGCCACGGTGCTTCAGAAGGGGAGGCATGGGTGTTTTCATGGAGCACTCCATCAAGGCTGCATCGCTGCAGGCAATGTCTTCAGACTTGGCATAAATTAATCCATTTACCTCTTGCAAAAACCCAAAGCCTATAGAGGTGGACATTAGGTTTCAGAGGTCCTTGTTTCCCTACCAACATTAGAAAGAGAACCATCTTGATCAAACTTCTATAGGGAAGAGCTAGTTCCTCCTGACCTCTCGCCCTTACTTGATTAAGAAACCACTCCTGGGCTAGAGAGATGGCTCAGTGGTTAAACACTTGCCTGTGAAGCCTAAGGACCCTGGTTCAAGGCTCGATTACCCAGGACCCACATTAGCCAGATGCACAAGGGGGCTCACACATCTGGAGTTTGTTTACAGTGGCTGGATGCCCTGGTGTACCCTTTCTCTCTCTCTGCCTCTTTATATGTCTGTCGCTCTCAAATAAATAAATAAAAATCAACAAAAAAAGAAAGAAAACACCCCTTACTTATTGACATGCTAAGGAGGCAAGAGCAGTATTTATGTACTACATCCCCAGAAACCCCTCCATTAAAAAAATTGCTTCCTACTCCTTTGCTGAGCCTGCCTACTTCTCTGAGTTCTAACTCCAAAAGCACACTGAAATCCTAAGCATGCTTGCCATGACACTTTGGGGCTTTTCTACCTTTTTCTCCATAAATTCCATCTTCATGAGTCATACCTCATCATCTGTGCATCTAATTTTCTGTGCCAGGGAGACAAAAACAACTGGACTATGCAAATCTGTGATAGTACTAGGATTGCCCTCACTTTTACAATGAGGATAGTGAGGTACAGGACAGGCACAGAAGGTTCATAATTCACCCAGGGTCAACCATTTTCTACATGGCAGGCATGGGTTCAGAAGCAGAGAAAGCATTCAAACAACGTCCTAATAGTGTGGAGCAATTACGGCTGTTTGCTGGACAAAGAAACTTCAAGGGTGCACATTTATCATCATCCCCAAAGTGTCAAGAGGGTCATAAGCAGACAAAGAAGCTCCTGGGACCTTCGTGTTCATCACTCATTTCCTCATTGATTACTACTCAGGGCTCAACATGTGCCAAATGGAGGGCTAGCCCCAAGCTTAGTAACACATTTCAGAAGTGGAGGAGCATTCCTACATAGGGAGGAAAGGTAGAAACAAGAGTGGGAGGCCCTGCATTCTGCCCCTGTCCTCCACTACCAGTGCCCACAGTGCCATCAAGTCTCCTGCTTACAGCTCTGGATTATATTTAGAGGGCTGAAAGAAGCAGCCTCACTAAGAAGGGAAGGTGAGTTCTCAGTGGATTTTCCATTGAGAAGTTAACAAGTCTAAACAGCTACAAATAAACCCCAGCAAGAGAGCTCTTAAATAAGAGGTAATTATACAGAGGAAAATGCAATTCCTCACCTCTGTTTCCTTTTCCTCAAGGTTCTCTTTCATTACTGAATGTATGAATATATCTAGTTAACAACTATCTTGCTCTTAGCAAATGCCTCATTCCTTGTTTATGTTTTGTCATAAACATAGAAACAGTGCTATCAAAATCAGGGTTCTCTTTCATTACTGAATGTATGAATATATCTAGTTAACAACTATCTTGCTCTTAGCAAATGCCTCATTCCTTATTTATGTTTTGTCATAAACATAGAAACAGTGCTATCAAAATCAGGGTTCCTCAAAGGACAGGACACACTCCTCACATGTTAGCGCAGGTCTTGTCCATGACAGCAGCCAGTGTTCACTATTGGGTGCTCTGGGAAAATGTTTTCTAGTTTCTGAGTAAGGAGAAGCATCTGAGGTCAAGAGCTACAAACACATCTTAGAATGTGCACAGCCAAGTGAAAAGACAAGTCACAACCACTGCACGTGGATTAAGTTTTACAATACTTCCCATAATACAGCATTTTGTTAAAATTAACATGCATACATATTTTCATTATTGCCATTAATGCATTTTGTTTTTAAGCCCTTCCTCAGACAATGTTTAACTTGGGAAAAGGCACATTAAAAATCTGCTATTCCACAACCCCAATTGCTCAGGCAATAAAACCACAAATTAATCATAGGGACTTCATGAAATTACAAAGATTTTGCACTGCAAAGGACACAGTGAAAAAAGCAAAGAGGCAACCTACAGAATGGGAAAAAATCTTCGCCAGCTATATATCTGATAGAGGATTAATATCTAGGATATACAAAGAACTCAAAAAGTTAAATAATAAGGAATCAAACAAGCCAATCAAAAAAATGGGCTATGGAGCTAAATAGAGCATTCTCAAAGGAAGAAATACGAATGGCATATAAGCATCTGAAAAAATGTTCTGGAGCTAAATAGAGCATTCTCAAAGGAAGAAATACGAATGGCATATAAGCATCTGAAAAAATGTTCTACGTCACTAGTCATCAGGGAAATGCAGATTAAAACTACATTGAGATTCCATCTCACTCCTGTCAGATTGGCCACCATCATGAAAACAAATGATCATAAATGTTGGCGGGGATGTGGAAAAAGAGGAACCCTTCTACACTGCTGGTGGGAATGCAATCTGGTCCAGCCATTGTGGAAATCAGTGTGGAGGTTCCTAAAACAGCTAAAGATTGATCTACCATATGACCCAGATATAGCACACCTAGGCATATATCCAAAGGACTCATCTCATTTCCTTAGAAGTACGTGCTCAACCATGTTTATTGCTGCTCGATTTATAATAGCTGGGAAATGGAACCAGCCTAGATGTCCCTCAACTGATGAGTGGATAATGAAGATGTGGCACATTTATACAATGGAGTTCTACTCAGTGGTAAAGAAAAATGAAGTTATGAAATTTTCAGAAAAATGGATGGACCTGGAAAAGATTATACTAAGTGAGGTAACCAAGGCCCAGAAAGCCAAGGGCCACATGTTCTCTCTCATATGTGGATCCTAGCTACAGATGATTGGGCTTCTGCGTGAGAAGGAAAATACTTGGTAGCAGAGGCCAGTAAGTCAAAAAGGAGACATAAAGGGAAGAGAAAGGAAGGGAGGAGGATACTTAATAGGTTGATATTGTATATATGTAATTACAATGATTGTAATGGGGAGGTAATATGATGGAGAATGGAATTTCAAAGGGGAAAGTGTAGGGGTGGGGAGGGAGGGAATTACCATGGGAAATTTTTTTATAATCATGGAAAATGCTAATAAAAATTTAAAAAATTTAAAAAACCTGCTATTCCAAGCCTCCTTCTACATGGGCAGTGAATTTTCCATAAGGAATGTTTTTTGGTGTTTTTTTCTTGAACTGCTAGGAATTTTTAGTTATATTGTTTTTCTCTATCAATGAGACAGAAATTTTCATGGGTCAATCGAAGATTGGAATTAGCCTGCCAAAGAAGATAACATGATGATCTTGTTGGAATGAGGTTCCAGCCTGTGCCTTCTCACTAGTTCCTCAGTGTTACTTCAATACCAGTGTCCATCAGTTCTGTTTTGTTTCTTTTTCACAACTGCCTAGAGAAGTGGGAGAGGAACATACTAAGAAGGGAAAGATGTCCCAACAAAAAAATATTTCCCTGTGTAGCTCATAATGTTCTTTTTAAAATGTTTATTTATTTGAGAAGAGAAGGGTGTGAGGAGTAGACAGAGAGAGAGAGAATGGGTACTCCAGGGCCTCCATCTACTGCAGACAAACTCCAGATGCATGTGCCACCCTGTGCATCTGGCTTACGTGGGTCCTGGGGATCGAACCCAGGTCCTTAGGCTTCAAAGGCAAGCGCCTTAACTGCTAAGCCAGCTCTCCAGCCCCACAACAGTTTTTGAAACAAAGACACATTCAGCCTGAACTAGAATCATTCATAGGCCCTCAACCCTGAATCAGGGAGCAAAACCAGCAGAAGGTGAAAGTCCTGTGGCTATTCAGGTCACGTCTCACTCATTACTCACAGCCTTTCCAGTTTTAACAGAAAGCTGAGCAACCTTTCTATATTGTCACTGTCTCCAAAAAGCCATAACTGGATGCCCTTCTGGACCTGGCAGAAGTAGGCAGCCCAGCCTGGTCCACAGATCTCTGGGACCCCAGTGAGATGGGTGCAGTAGCCTGGCCTGTGCATCTGGGCTAGCAGAAGACCTGCCTGCTATGGAAGTCCAGCCAATACTACCAACAGAAGAAAGGCCCTGGCATTGGCCCATCTAGTCCATACCAGGAAATTCCAGCTAGCCCTGCATCATCTTCTGTAGGTAAGCTCCACCTAGGGTCACAAAGGTATACAACAGGGTCATCCACCGCTAACTACTAAAGAAGATGTAAGAATGACAATCACAGTGAGGTGACCTGTAGGAGGTACCATGGAAGATGGAAAAAAAAATAAAATACCAGCTCTACCAACTGGTGCTGAAAAGAGGAGGAGTTAAATGTAAATCAGCTGGGACAGGACATGACACAACAAAGAAGAGGCTTAGCCCACCTTGGCCCATTCCAGCCTCCCAATTACCCTTGAATGGGAGCCAGAATCACATCGAGATTGGGAAAATGTCAGAGAAAGAATCCGGACTCCTACTCCTAAAAAAGATCAATGATCAAAGAGAAGACGCCAACAACCAAATGAATGAACTAAGTAAATCCATTCAAGATCTTAACAAGACAGTCTCCAAAGTGAATGAAACTAAGCAAACTGGAGGAGAACATCTAAAACAGGGAGGACAAATTCATCAAGGCAATCAAAACACTGAAAAAGAACAGGGATTTTAGAAATAAAAGAAACAATTACTCTAGAAATATTACAGCAGAGAACAATACCAGTGGGCAAGGCCATGCAGAAGACAAAATCACAGAGATGGAAGATGAAGTCTACACAGTAATTCACAGAAACACCCAGAAAAAAATAAAGAACACAAACAACATTTCCAAGAAGACTGAGTATAGGCTATGATTTGAGATAGGGAACCACATAACAGAAACAAGTGGTGATGACAAGGGAGAAAGGACAAAAAGGAACAAGTAATGTGAAAGCAGAAAGATGAGTACAGCGAGGGGAAGGGTACAGTGGGGAGAAAGAAGGGAAATATGTGTGAAATTACAAAGTGTTTGAGAATGTAATAACTGCCTACAGTTTTCTTGTTTTCTCTTTCCTTCTCCTCTCTCCTTTCTCTTTTTCTCTATGTTTAAGGAACCAAAACAGATAAATTAAACAATATATCCTTGCTATTATGTTACCTAAATAAACTAGGAGCTTGTGACTAACAAAGTCCACAATAATTATGTCTCCATTAGCATCACTAATGAAAAACAAACCCTATAAAATCCATAAACCAATTTTTATCTTGCTGTATCCTGCACCAAGATAGAAGGGTTGTTTTACAGTAGGGTTGCCTTCCTACGCATCTTTCTGCAATCCCCACCCAGCCAATGATAAAATCATAATGTCTCTAGAACACAGACTGATAATGGGAGAGAAGGCCTAAGAAAACCTGGGTGGCCTTGGACAAATGTGGGAGGAACTCAGTTGGGTAGTATGCACATCTTTAAATCTACCCCTTAGTGAACACCTGTATGTCAGGCATGGCAGTAGCTACTTACATCACCTCTACTAAGCCCCTGGATACCACTGCCCTAAAAACACCGCCTCCCTGTGTTTCAGAGAAAGTAAAGGAACACAGAGGTTAAGGGGCTGCCCCAGATTCAGGTCATATAGTTCCAGCACCTAACTCTTTCCAATGTGCCTTGTTGCTTCCTATTTTAAAATGATGATAGCAAGATCTCCCTTTTTGTTTTTGATTTTATTTGAGAGAGAGAAGAGAGAGAGTGAGAGAATGGGTGCACCAGGGCTTTCAGCTGCTGTAAATGAACTCTAGACACATGTGCCATCTTGTGCATCTGGTTTACGTGGGTCCTGGGGAATTGGACCTGGGTCCTGTTGCTTCACAGGCAAAGGCATTAACTGCTAAGCAATCTCTCTAGCCCACTGCTTCCCTAGATTTTTGCTTGTTTGTTTGGTTGGTTTTGTCATTTTTTTGCTTTGGATTGGTTTTTTGGTTTTGTTGTGTTTTTTGAGGTGGGGTCTCACTCCAGCCCAGGCTGACCTAGAATTCACTACATAGTCTCAGAGTGGCCTCGAAATCATGGCAATCCTTCTACCTCTGCCTCTCAAGTGTTATAATTAAAGGCATGTGCCATGTGCCACCATGTTCAGCTTTGCTTCCTTTTTTTTTTTTTTTTATTGAGGTAGAGTCTTACTCTAGCCCAGGCTGACCTGGAGTCACTATGTAATCTCAGGGTGGCCTTGAACTCATGATAATCCTCCTACCTCTGCCTCCCGAGTGCTGGGATTAAAGGCATGTGCCACCATGCCTGGCTTTGCTTCCCTTTTGTTTTGTTTGTTTGTTTGTTTGTTTGTTTGTTTGTTTGTTTTGGTTTTTCGAGGTAGGGTCTCACTGTAGCCCAGGCTGACCAGGAATTCACTATGGAGTCTCAGGGTGGCCTCGAATTCATGGCAATCCTCTCACCTCTGCCTCCCGAGTGCTGGGATTAAAGGTGTGAGCCACCACACCCGGCTGCTTCCCATTTTTAAAGAGAGAATTCTCCCAGTATATTATCCATGGGAAGGCCATCAAGATAATATATACTAATTGATATTAGACACATAAGAGTCTGCAAACTTACCAGAATAGGGTGATATTTACTGATAGGGCCTACTATAAGCCACCCTTATATAAAATATAAAATATATTTGCCCAAATTTCTTGATAGATATGTTTCTATGTAAGCCAGGAACTGTTTCTGTTTCTCCACCAAGTTTACACACAGCCACAATCCAGGTGAGAGCTTACAAGTTGGCCAACCCAAAGTAAGATTGGTGCTTAACCTTGCTAACATGTCATTAGTGTATTATAGTGACTCAATATTCAAACTAGAAAACAAATGGTTAAAAGACCCCAGGTGAAACGAGTTTTATTAAAACAATAATGACTTCCCACAGCCTGCACCAAGTTTCAGAATGCTTCAAGATGCCGAATCTGTTTCTGGATGTTTTCCATCTCAACCTGCTTCCACGGTGGTATAACCAATCAATCTCCAAAGAGGATGAGCACGGGAAAATGAATACAGCATTAAGACTACAGAGACCTTGAGAGAATGTCAAAACTCAAATGATGTCAGTTTAAATTATCACCTAAAAAAAAAAAAAGTGGGACAGGCACTGTAAAGACAAATGTCTCCTGAACTGGAGTTTGTCTGGTTGCCTAGAGCAAATGCTCACTGAGCTGGGTAGCGAAACCGGTTTGCATTTGACTGAGAACTTCTCATTGCTCCCAGGTTTCTAGTTTTTCTCATGGCTTCCAAGGCACTTGGCAGTCAGAACCGGCAGCATAACCCAGTAAGCACAAGTAAATGGGGATTCAGAGCACATGGCCTTCTGATGCATCATAGGAAAAGATCGCTTGTAGTGATCAATCAAGCCCTCTGCTCATAACAGCCCACATTTGCTCCCATTATTACGGGAAGCCCCCGTGCTCTCACTGAAGAAATTGCTAGCTTCCTCAACTTGAAGCCTCAGATTTTTCAAAAGCCAAGACTCTTCCTATTAGTCTTACCCTGTGGGTACCTAGTCTCAAAGACTATCTACCACATACTTGTCATGAGGCCCAGAACTGTCTGTTTCTCTTCAGTTTTGAAATGCTAAAAATAGCTTGCAGACTCCATACTACCTTAGTCCAAGGATACCAATTCTGAGAGCAACAGAATTACAACATGAAGCAAGAAATAAGGTTTCAGGTTTGCTGGGTGCCTACTGTTTACATCAGGCATTGTATAAACTGATTATTTACATTATCTAGTTTAACCCTCACCACAATTTAGCGAGGTGGGCACTATAATTATCTTCTTCATAGACTCAGAAATATTAAGTAATTTGCCCAAGGCCACTTAACTAGTGCCAGAGAAAAGACTTGAACCATGTCTGTCTGATTTCACAGCCTACCTGTCACTCCCAGCTGCATTTCTAGCTCCTCTCTAGTTTTGGAAAGTGTCAGATGCACGGTGCTCACTTTGGGAACTTGTGGAAATTGCCAAGGTATGATTTTACTCCACCAACACCTCTCCCCTAGTCTGAGAGGCAGTACTGTACATATTTAAAGAATGGCAGAGAGACAGACATGAGACTGAGAAACACCTGCAGCATGAGATGCACTCAAGTCCACAATTCTGAAACAGAGGAGCTATTTTATATTTACATGCACCTACGTTTCTCTGAAAAAGCTAATAATCTAGAGTCCTTTTTCCTGAACATCTCAGTATCTTTAAACATTGCTAGTTCTTCTTTGAATGTCAAAGATTGGAGATTTTATTCTGATAGACCTTGGACAATGACCTTTGAGTTCTCTCACTACCATCCCTAATTACTACTCTTACTCCAAAGATAAAGACTGGAGGAGAATGGAGGTGAGAGTTTTTTCATGTTCAGAATTAGATCGTGGATTCACTACATGTCTGCATAATTAATATTTGCCTTTGTGACTAATACTATGGTGTGTTCAGTGTGGAGATGGGGTACAAAAGACCAAGGGTATCTACAGTTAAGAACTGTGGTGTGTTAGTGTTAGAGGTTCATGCACAGGAACCACTAATGAGCCCAAAGCTTTTACAAACCTGATGTACACAAAGGGTGCCTGCCACAGTCAGTGCTTACTCTTCGCCAGGAATTTTCTAAGTATGCTATCCCACGCATTTTCCTTGTGATTTGAGTTCAGTTTCTGTGGTAATATTTATGCAATAAGTAATGATTTCAAAGCATACTACATACAGAGTGTATAATTATGTGACATAATATAAACAACTTAGCTTTATAGCACGTCAGCCAAGCATTAGCCATTTAGAAAGTATGAGTGAGTATGCCAAGCTGGGATCAGTCAGCATCCACTCTAGCTAAAGAGGAACTCTGGGGCTGAAGAGATGGCTTAGCGGTTAAGCGCTTGCCTATGAAGCCTAAAGACCACAGTTCCAGGCTTGATTCCCTAGGACCCATGTTAGCCAGATGCACAAGGGGGCGCATGCGTCTGGAGTTCATTTACAGTGGCTAAAGGCCCTGGCACACCCATCCTCTCTCTCTCTCTGTCTCTCTCTGTCTCTCTCTCTCTGTGTCACTCTCAAATAAATAAATAAAAATTTTTTTAAAAATTAAGAAAAAGAGGAACTCTGCCCAGCTGCAAGAGTCCTTCTGGTCACTCTCTGTGTCCCTGATAGGCAGCACCCTTCAGCCAGAGTCCAACAAGTGATCTAGAACAACAAATGAGGTTTTCTATGAGCATTATTCTTAGCTCAAAGAAGTACAAGGTGGGATTCTTATAACCCAATACCATGAAGCAAAGTTCAATGGTGGTGGTGGGGGGGAACACCTAGTGAGTTCTGTGAACCAGATAGGAGAGACCTCTTATTTGGATTTGTTCTGTTCTATGGTACATGGGTCTTCTTAGCAAGCCTCATGAGAGATAGTAAGGTACACATTACCTCAAGAGCAAAGCAGACAGGTACAGAACAAGCACACAAACCCACATTTGGGCACAAATGCCAGTTAGCCCAGACCAGAGAGGAACTGCAGGCCTATACTCAAGGCTATGCGGCTGGTGACAATGTATTTAGACTCACCAAGGAATGGGTTGTTTTGAAAAGTTAAAATTGTGCATTATGAGAAGCAACAGATGATTGATACCATCACAACCATCAACATTGTTGATAAGACGTCATATACATGAGGACATACAGCTCTAGCATCTTTAGGCTTTTGCCATTCTGAGAAACAGCAGACAGTCTAACATGCCTCTGAAACACCTGTGATCAGAGTAAGGATCTGCAAGGACATCCCCACTAATACACAAAACATCAGCACAGCCAGGTCATGAGTCTCCAGTCACTCAGCAGAGGCTATGTTGACAGTGTGATGGAAGACGGCAGAAGAAAATAGAATACAGAAGTGCTGGCTTTGGGCTTCATGCTCAGACCTCAGGACTCTCACTATTTGATTCACATACAAAAAGAAAAAGAAAAAAAAACAACTAATCAATATTTGTGCCTGATTGCTAATAATAAACAAAAGGTGTGAGGTGCATGATTTGGATGCTACTTTGTCTATGTCTTCCTACCATCTCCTCAAACTTGGTGCAGACACATGACCACTGGAGACACTTGATGCCCTCACTACTATCTCAATGGCAGGACAGGGGCAGGGGACCACCTCCTGGGAACCACACAAGGGCTTGTCCATACCTAACCTGTAAAAATAAAATAATAAGAGCTTCCACTTATGGAGTGCCAGCTATGTGCCAGCCCCTTTCCACAGCTCACTTCAAATCCTACAGCAACTTTCCTGGGAAAACAGGTGTGACTTATACTTTAACTTGTCCAGGGCCAAGAGAACCAGTAAGGTGGAGAGGTCAAATTTGAACTCAAGCCATCCTGCTCTATCCTGTGGACTGGCCACACCTCTCTCTTACTGAAGTCTGAGTCATCCATCACACACCAATTAGAATCCCTAAAGTACATGGTGAGCAAAATACAGAGTAGATATTTAATAAATTCTTGTTGAAGGAATGATAAAATGACAGAAAACCTATGGGAATGGAAAGAAATGGCAATTGTCATACTGTTGGCAACAAAGAGAGCATTAATATTTTTCCCTGGCCTTTAATTACAGAATTTGCCCTCACTTGGTTCAAGATTTGTCAGGAAAGCTGCAATTTCATTAACAAGCTCACATCAGCCCCACCTGGATGCCAGAGTGAGACAGAAAGCTGTAACAAAACTAGCTGCTTGACACTTCCCTGCTACCACCTACTGCATGCCCCAAGCCTCATTATCCCCCAGCATGCCAACCAGGGGAGGGAGCAAACCCAGAGAGGAGAACATTTGCCCCTGCCCCAACCTCCATTTACATGGTCCAGTAGTAACCTATGAATCTTACAGATTTATTTTTCTGTTAAAACATAAAGGACAAGTGGCCAGGAGCAGTTCCATAAATTTGCTCTGACTTTTATTAGATGGGGAATATTTTTGCTTGAGAGGTCAACAGAACTTGGAAGAAAAACTAAAAACAAAAAAAACTTCCTAGAAGGGAACCCTGTTATCCCTGATAAAGCCCAGACCTGCTGTGGACTGGCAAGTGACTCATTGCCATTATGTGCAGCTACAACATGTCACCAAGAAGGTGAAAATTTTCCCATTCAGTCTTACCTTTCACATGCTTCTCATCTCATACAGATTCTATAGGGAAGAAAACATGACTGGACTGACTATGAAATAACATAGCTGAATTCCTTAATGATGAAAGAAGCCTGGACTCCCTGAACAGCCAACCTCGGACAAAGGCAATAGGGCTGAGCGGGAGCCAAGGAAATGGCTAACCATGGTTAGAAGGAAGCCCAAGAAACCTCTCCACTCCAGTACTCTGACAGACCACCTGGCCCATCATTCAAGTTTGAAAAAAACATAGTCCTCCTTATTGGTTCACTTCTGTAAGTATTGATGGAATGCCTGGTGTGGTACTACGATCAGTACAATGAATGAAGCTTTGTCCCCTTCTTTAGAAAGGGAGAGTCTGGTGAGGTGAGACTAAGAACACAGTCTCTCCATGGTGTCCCATGCAGGTGTTGGCAGTTACCCTCCCAGTGCCCAGCTGAGCAGCATGGTGGAACTGAAATTAATTAAAGCAATAAACTTCACTATACATACCCCGTGATCTCACCCAGGTTATCTGATCTCAACCTCAGTTAATCTACCACAAGAAAATATTCTTCCTACAGGGGGAAAAAAAAACCTTCAACTATCAAATCTATTCCTTTCAAGTCTATATAAAAGAACACCTGGAATTTCATAGAAAATAAATTTCTGTGCAGAAAGGAAACAGTTTATGATAAACTCAGATATTTCATGAGATAAACCAAAGCTTCTCCATAAAGCCTTCTTACTAAAACACTTTCTACACCACAGCTAATAAAAGGTACTTTTGATTTAAAAGGAAATGTACAAGAAATGAGGAAAAAAAAAAAAAAACTCAGGTCATTAGAACTTCAAGAGAAGGGAAAGCTTTCCTCCCCTAACTTGACTGACAAGAGAAAATTCAAACAATTTTCTGATGCATGAGGTCGGGGAAAGCGGAGCTCTTGTTTCAAAAGAAACCACTTATTTATGATCAAGTGGAAGTCACGTTCTAAGTCATCAGGGGTGATGTCGCAGACACCTTGGTAGGTTCTGCACAGAGCAGCCACATTCTCCTAGCCCATGTTTCTTGATGTTTGATAGTTGGATTACCCCAGCAGGAAACGAGCAGTCTTTGAATGGAAGGTTTTGTTCAGATTTCTAATCGCTTCCAGCGTGTGCCCCAGACCACAAGGAGTATACCAAATTTACTTAGACATCCAGGCCAGACGTGAAGAATTTCTCTGTCAGATCTCGTAAGCTTCTCCAATTTAACATTTTGGCTTCTTCTGGGCAAAGAGAAGACAGACAAGGAGCTTGATGCTGGAGGGCGATCTGGTGACATGTGGCAGTTCTTGAAGGTGGCCTTCCTGCCCTCTCTAGTCTCCTACTTTCAGTGGGGGTGGGGCGGGGTGGGGGTGGGGTTACTCTTCCAGCTCTCCAGACTTGCCACTTACTGGTGGCCCTTCAAGACAACCTCTCGGTGAAGCCAGGAGACAAAGAGTTATCATTTGCTCCACTCAGCACTTTGCTTCTTGTTCAGGGAATAAATAAAAAGCTACTGCTGGCAACCTCAATCAGTCGCCAAAAATACGTGCTATCAAATCCAATAAAATATTTGTGTGGTGCCTATTACATGGCAGGGGCTACGCCTCCCACATTACAGATATTGATTAAGGATGATAAAAACCAGCAGGAGCATTTATCAGGGGCTTATTTTGTGAAAAACCAGAGTTAAACATATAAACATGTCTGGTCTCACTCCCTGACACCCTTTGAGCAAGAAATAATTACTGCTTTTCATTTTCAGGAGGAAAGGAGACTCATCAGAGATAAACCACCCAAAAGATACTTATCTTGTCAGTGACAGAGCTGTGATTTGAACCCAAGCCTGTCTCCATAGGCAAAACACAGACCACAAGTCATAAAAGCACATGAAACAACATTACAAGACTGTTGTAAGGTCTAGGTTCAGTGGCAGAAAGTTTTTCTAGCACAGACAAGGTCCTAGTTTCAACCTCCAGCATTGGAAACACACATACACCCCACAAACCCTCTGATGTAGCATATAGGCCCGAGAGCAATGGTCAAATTTTCTGAATTATAGCAACAGACATCCCAGGCATTCATTGGGACTAAAGGTATAACAGAATTACTTTGAAATAGAATCTTTGGCACCTTTCCACTCATTGGACCTGAATAATATGTATGATTCAGCCATAGACTAAAAACTTAACTCAAGTAATCAACTATATAGACAGCAGGACAGGACAGGTAATATAAAATAATAGTAAAATGGTTAAGATTATGACTGTTTTAAAAATATTTTTACTTTTATTTACTTGCTAGCAGAGAGAAAATGAGAGTGAGTATGGACTTGCCAGGGCCTCTTGCACCACAGCAATAAACTCCAGAAGTACAGCTCTATGTGAGTACTGGGGAATTGAACTCTGGCTGGAAGGCTTTACAAGCATGCACCCCTACTTGCTGAGCCATTTCTCTAGCCCAAAATGATAACTTTTTGTTTATTTTTACTTATTTATTTGAGAGCAACAGAAAGAGAGAGAGAGAATGGGCGTGCCAGGGCATCCAGCCACTGCAAACCAATTCCAGACGCGTGCCCCCCCTTGTGTATCTGGCTTACATGGGTCCTAGGAAATCAAGCCTCGAACCAGGGTCCTTAGGCTTCACAGGCAAGCACTTAACTGCTCAGCCATCTCTCCAGCCCCAAATAATAACTTTTTAAAAATAAAATTCCTCTTGCAAATGCACTCACACTATCTGTAATCTATAACTAAACATCGTGTGTGTGTGTGTGTGTGTGTGTGTGTGTGTGTGTGTGTATGAGAGAGATGTTTCTACTTTAAAAAAATTTATTTTGTTCATTTTTATTTATTTAGTTGAGAGTGACACAGAGAGAAAGAAGGAGAGAGAGAGAGAGAGAGAGAGAGAGAGAGAGGGAGAGAATGGGCATGCCAGGGCCTCCAGCCACTGCAAACGAACTCCAGACGCGTGTGCCCCCTTGTGCATCTGGCTAACATGGGTCCTGGAGAATCAAGCCTCGAACCGGGGTCCTCAGGCTTCACAGGCAAGCGTTTAACCGCTAAGCCATCTCTCCAGACCTGTTTCTACTTTTAATCTTTCTTAAAATTTTTATTGTACTTGAGAGAGAGTTAGAAAGAGGGAGATAGAGAAAGAAAAATATATGAATGCACCAGGGCCTTCAGCCACTGTAAATGAACTCCAGATACATGCATCACCTTGTGCATGTGGCTTATGTGGGTCCTGGGGAATTGAACCTGGGTCCTTTGGCTTCACAGGCAAATGCCTTAACCACTAAGCCATCTCTCCATCCCTGAGAGCTGTTTCTAGTTTAAACACCCCATTTTCATGTTAGTATATGACAACATTATTTGTAAGATTTTGAAAAGACTCATCCTAACAAAGAAAACTTTCATAAGCATTAAGTAGACAACTGAACTGACAACTGGAAGAATACAAAAGGCTTATGGAAGTCTAATTTCTGAACCAAGCTAGTGATGTCAAAGTAAAACAAAAGGAAAAAAAAATGAAACATGTAAAGGCTCCAAACTTTCCAGGGAAAAATATTGGGGAAAGTCAGAAAGCTTTAAGAAGTAAAGAAAGTATTGTCCAGCCAAGCAATAAGGAGCAAAGCAACATTGAAAAAGTCTGACTTCTCTAAGTTCTCACAGTCACTCATTGTCCTGCCTTAACTTCCAACTTCAGAGCTCTCATCCAGGTGTAGAGCTGACCAGGATCTGTATAGCAAGGTTCCTGCCAGAAACATAGCAGGGCCTTTCTGATAACGTGCAGGAAGCTATCAGGTGCCCGACCCCACTAGCTCCAAAACATAGCACTGGGCACATTAGCATCATGTGCATGAAATTCCCAATGGCCTGTGAGCTACCTGAAGCATGAGAGGCAGACCAAGAACCTTCATGATCATAAGACTCCTCATACTTGAAGACAGACCAAGGAAGATAGCTCTCCTGCTTTCTTAGTCAGTACCTCATAACAGAGCTATGAGTTGCTCTTATCTAAGAGATGGTTTCCTCACGAAGTATGTTGCTGAGTTCCAATCCCCGACTCATCTCTAAATGACCATGTCATCTTGAACAATTCTGATCGAATGTCTTATACTTCCATTGCCTTATCTACGCAATAAAAGTAGGTGATGGTAACACCTACTTCAAGAAACTGTAGAGATTAAATTAGTTATCTAGAAAGGACACAGGACCTAGCATACAGGCAAGCACTAGATAATTGTTAGCTACAGTTACCCCACAATCATTTTTATGAAAATGGAAAGATGATAAAAGTCCCTATCAGAAAAGCACTGCCCCACCACAGACCACAGTAATTAATAGGGACATTACTGTGTGTGCCATGCAATAAATTGCTACCACATGTTTGTTTCTACCTTCCTTGCCAAGTTGACCATTTGGTTAACTGAACAAATATCACCATTTATGGCACAGTGTTTCAAGAAAAAGCAATACAAAGCTTATGTCAAATTCTAGATAACATAGCTGACCTGGGAGGTTTATCTCAAACAATGATTAAAATAATTATCAGGATCATAATTTTCCTTCACTTCCATTTGCAAAAGCTGGAGGGCATACAGCTTTGGGAGGGTGGTAATCACAGATCCACAGATATGTGAGTGAAGAGACTTCAGTAATGGATTATTCTTGGGTAGCAATCAAACCCTCACCCCATACCTGGGAACCCTAAGCCTACAGATAACTGTGACTTGCCCAGAAAAGCCTTATTGTTAGGTAGCAGAGCAAAGGATGCCTGTTTGCTCTTCTGCCTCCTCCCCCAGATTGTCAGCCTGCCAGCCAGAGCCTATTCCTGCATATCTTCACCCCTTTGTGCCAGTTCTGCACATGGAGGCTGACATCTCCAGAGGAGCATTCTAACCTACAAAAAGAGGAAATGTTGCAGCCAGTAGTGCAAAACAGGCACCCACCTGACCACTCTGCTGGGGTGTGAGTGAAAGGATCTGAGCTGCTATCCTACTCCTTCCTTAACCTGCATTAGGACATTGACAGCATTTCATTTTCCTAAGAGGACAGACTAGGCGACACCCTATCCTTTCCAAAGCTGAAAGCAATCAGATTGTATGAGGTCATAAAATAGCATTCAATAATAAAAGCTTAATGGTTCTATGTTGCTTTATGTTTGTGCTATACTTAAAAATTCTTAAAAGATCTCTTTGTATATTATCAGCTTATCCTCACTATGACCTTACATAGGTCAGGAAACACAGCACCATTTTACAGGTAGATGTCACCAAGGCATTAAGAGGCCACATGCCTATGTGAGTTAAGTAACAAAAACTTTACACTGAGAGGCACAATACCTACTAAACAAGAAAAGATATGCAGGATTCAGGGGCCCAGTTTCAAGCTGAAAGTGATGAGAAGCAAGGTGCCTGGTCACCCCTCCAGACTGCTTTACTCAAAATTCTACTTTCAAAGATCTGCCTCTCCCACAGCCACAGGAAGGATCAGATAGGTTACAAGAGATATGAACTCAAGAGATTTGGCAGGCAGATCAGACAAAGCAGAAGAAAGGCCCTTGAAACGGATCCTGTCTGCAATAAAGCAAAATGTATTTCTAAGGCATCTTGCTAAAATGGCACAGGAAGGAAGAACTTGAAATAGGCAAAAGGATAATAAATGAAGATCATGTGATATATATTATTTATTGTTGGGCCAAATAAAAATGTCACTAATATTTACTTTCTCCATAGAATATGCCATTCCATTTTTTTTTTTATTTTAAAAAGACTTTAACAAATACATAAGATCAACCCTAGACTTGAAGGGACTATCACTCCCTATAAAGCCCTAGCAGAAGACTCACTGAAAAAAATATTTATTTTTTCACTGAAATTTTTTTTTATTCACTGAAACAAATATTTATGTTTTCAACATTTCCTAGCCTTCTCATCACACTTTTAACACCTTCTCAACACCCTGATGGTTTCCCATTTTATTGATACATGCCATGATCTCAAAGTAGAATCTTCATCAAACCCAATCTCCCGAGTTTCTGACAGAAGGCAGTGCATGCCCCTCTCTATATCAGGGGTGCACAGAGAAAGCTGAAAGGGCTATAAGAAAACAGACCTTCCAGGAAGCCTGCTGGGGAGGAGCAGGTGGGGCATGGTGGGCAGGGAGTCTGGCCTCTTTCTGAGCCCTCTGGGTTCAATGTGCTCTATGGACCTGGCACAGGGTAAGTGGATGGAGCTGCAGAGTATTCTTGGCTATGAAGCATCCAACCATCCCTTCCTAGCCCTCATGGAGAGACAATACTCATGCATGCTATGACAGAGCAATAACTACAAGGAGACAAAAATAAATAAAATCCCAAGGAAAACCAAAGCAGTGACTATTAGCAGAGTTGAAAACATTTGCTACATTTAATTATTTCTCTACCAAGTTCAATAGAATGATAAAGATCAATATTCTGGCAACCTAGTCTCAGGACACAGCTTGACTTTATCACATGCTTTTAACAGCATCTCCTTTCCGCTGGTGAGGCATGCAGAGAAGAGTGAGGGAGGATGGAAGTTGCTGGGCTCAACAGTCCCAACCTCTTCCTGGAAGGGTGGACTGTTTCCTGGAATAAAGTCTCTTTCTTCTTTTTAAAAAAAAAAAATTGTTTATTTTTTATCTGTTTATTTGAAAGTGGCAGACAGAGAGAGAAAGAGGCATAGAGAGAGAGAGTGGGTGCCTCAGGGCCTCCAGCCACTGCAAACGAACTCCAGATGCATGAGCCACCTTGTGCATCTGGCTTACATGGGTCCTGGGGAATCCAGCCTCAAGCTGGGGTCCTTAGGCTTCACAGGCAAGCACTTAACTGCTAAGCCACTTCTCCAGCCCTAAAGTCCCTTTCTAATGAAAGAATTTTTGTGTCTTTTTTCTCATCTAGCCATATTCTAGACAAGCAAATTTAACTCAATCAAAAGTTACTCATGCAAATTTTAATGCCAATTTTGCATTAAAGTAAAAGGACAGTGGCTGGGGAGATTGCTCAGTGGTTAAAAGTGATTGCTTGCAAAGTCTACCAGCCCAAATTCAATCCCCAAGCCATCTACATATGTCAGACACAAAAAATGGCATAAGATTCTGGTGTGTGTCTGCAATAAGAAGCCCTACTATGCCCATGCACACATACAAAAGGTAGACAGACAGAAAGAAAGAAAGACAAAACAGATGATATAGAAGAAAAATAACTTCTAAAGTAAGAAGAGGGATGGTAGAAGGACAAACTGTCTTTTGAGCTTTATTTAAGGAGTGCAGAATTTTCTATGTATTCCTCAGAACTGTTAGAGAAATCCCCATAACGGCCACTCAACTGTGCCCAATTTTTTGAGTCAAAAACATTATCTCTTCAGGCTGAAGAGATGGCTTAATGGTAAAGGCACTTGTCTGTGAAACCTAAGGACCCAGGTTGGATTCCTCAGTACCCTCATAAGCCAGATGCACAAAGTGGTCCATGTACCTGGGGTTCATTTGCAGTGGCTAGAGGCTCTGGTGCACCTATTATAGCTGCCTATGTGTCCCTCTCTCCAATATATATATATATATATATTTTTTTTTAATTAGCCAGAATATTTTCAACTTTTTTTTTTTGAGGTAGGGAATCACTCTAGCTCAGACTAACCTGGAATCCACTCTGTAGTCTCAGGGTGGCCTTGAACTCTCAGTGATCCTCCAACCTCTGCCTCCCAACTGCTTGGATTAAAGGCATGTGCCACCACGCCCAGCTTTTTTTTCCCAACTTTCCACTACTAAACTCTTATTTACTGTCTGCTTCTCTAATGGCTATTTAATATTTTCATATCTTCCCTCATATTAAGATATCCTATTAAGCATCCTCCTTTAGAAACAGTAGTTACCAACTTTCCCATATTCATAATCCATAACAATTAATTCTCATAAAGTTTTGTGGCCCTTGTCAGAGTTTATATGCTAGAGGAATGCTAGAATTTTAGAATAATGATACCTGTCATTTGCTCTGACCCTATGTGCCAGGAAGCTTAGCATGTTTTGACCAACATCAGAGCTTGATACTGCTTCACAGTCAGGCATGTGGCCCCTGCTGTTTAGTGGACCTGGGTTCAAACACTCTGCACTTGGGCCAGCTTCCTAGCCTTGCAGTGCCTACGCTTCACACCTGCAAAATACGTAGAGTAACAAGATGTGCTTCCCAAGGTCCCATAATATCACAAGTGTAAGGCACTTAGTCTACAACCAAGTTAAGGACAACCAGATACCACCTCATCACCTCACCTCCGCCCGACAAAGAAGAAGAGACAAGCTAGGAGTTAGCATATGACCTGGACAAGACACACTGCCCATGGAAAGCCTCTACTCTCTCTCCTGCCTCACACTGACAGGAACATGAAAGGACAACACAAGTCTAGAGTCTGGCACAGGGAGGGCCTAGTGGGGTCAGCTTCCTGCCTTGTGCTCTACCACAAACTGGTGGATAGGTGACCAATCCTGCCATTTGTCTACAAGCATTGCTCAATCCTGCATGCAAAGCCTGAAGAAGCACCTGCAGAGGGGACCTGGGGGTTGAATAGATGGCAAACAGGATTTAAATACAATAAGAGTGATAGCTAAGTGCAGGCCTTGTGCTAGGCATGATTCTAAGAAGCAACATGTACATCAAATGACTTTGTAGAGCCTATTTTCTCACAGCTCTCTTCCTAAAGGCTAACTTCAGAGAACAGGAAAGTGTGGGGAAATTGGAAGGTATCTTGAACAAAGCAAACCACATGAGCAATGGCCAAGATGTGGAAATAAACAGGGGGCAAGGTGAGAGAAGAAGAGCAAGGCCAGGTCTTGAATTTTCCTTGTGAAAACAGAGAAATACACTTACATAACAGAGGAGGTCAGTACAGGTTGGGTCTTGAGCACTGGGATGGGTGGGTGACCAGCCCTGACTCCACCAAAGAGCAAAAGTCAAAAAGAGCTGGTGTGATGGCTTGGTAGTTAGTGTACTTGCCTGTGAAGCCTAAGGACCCTGGTTGGATCCTCTAGGTCCCACATAAGCCAGATGCACAAGGTGGCACATGCGTCTGGAGTTCGATTCCAGTGGCTAGAGACCCTGGCCTGCCCATTCTCTCTTTCTTCCTCATTCTTATGCTCTATCTCTAATAACAAATAATTTAAGAAAAAGTCAAAGAGGCTGTTTATACATAGCATCAAGGAACACTTGCTCATCAGTCTGCTCTATGTCCTCACCATGACACCAACATCATGGAGAACCTAAACCAACCTTTGAGGAGGCAGGTGGAAGCATCACAGAGTCCCACAGGCAGAGCATGGGACCTTTACCTTGATGTGGCCTACTCTGTAAGGAAACACTAATGAGGATGAGGGCAGCTGCCATTCAAAAGAACACGCAAATCCCAGCCAGGGAGAATGAAAAAGGTGCATGGTCCGGGAGGTGGGGTGGGCACCTCATATCCAGCCCAGGTAGCCACAGAGAACAAAACCACATTCAGGACTCTTCCAGCCACTCTGAACCTCATGACACAGGACAGACACATGCATTTCTCCTAATGTATAGAATTGTATCAGAAGGACTTTGGCTATCTTAATAGTCTAAATTCTTCTGCAATTTCTCCACATCTCAATTTTACTTTATATATCCTTACTGTACCCCATACATTTAAACTGGGACCTTGGAGATTTTTAAACTGGTAGCTAAGGAAACCTATCAATTTATTTGCTCATACCCTCATACACCCACATATGTCTTTATGTACAGGGCACTATGCCTGATACTGTAGAAGATAAGTAAACTCAGCAACTACTAGACAAGATGAGGATCATAAGCCACGAGGCAAGGACAGACAATAACCACCTTGGTTAGACCCTGGGCTGCAGGAAGACTTGCTTTCTAAGTCAGTGAGGCACAAGGGTTGGGGAAACTGTACCAGACTGGCTATGAAAATATTTTCATTCAAACAAAACAAAAGGAAAACAACACCATCATCAGATTTAAATGCAAAGTACACTTGAAAGTTAAGTTCAACTAGCAATTTGAAAGGCTACATCGTTTATCCATGAAGCAGAAAGTCATATTCTTTAAAAGAAAAGAGTCTAATCTTAGTTTAGCCACAGAATCACTGTGTCATTCTAGAAAAATAATGCAACATATATATGCCCAGTCTCTATCTGTGCATCAGGGAGAAGTTTAAACAATATGTAAGAACTAGAATGAGAATTTACTTATGTAGATTGTGTTTCTGTTACTGAAAGCCACCCTGGGGCCAGGCCATGATTTCCCTGGTGAAACAACTGGGAAGAATGAGGTGCCTTTAAACAACTCCATCACTAGGCCAGGAGAACCAGAAAGGGTGGCAAAGGTTTTAAGTCAAGGGAATTCTATTTCAGTAAAAATGAACATATGGCTTAAAAGCAAAGGAACACACACATCAAATATTCAAGAAGTAAGAAACATGGATATAATAATTCTGTATCTTTAATGTTGGGAGCCACTCATGACAATTTAAGAGGCAAATGTCTGTCTCTTAAATAAGTTAATTGGGAGATGGAAAAGACCATTTATATCTGGAACTGTGATTAGAAAGTCATACCAAGTTAGGTATCATGATCTCTACTGCCTAGCTAATACCAAGTCCAGGGGCAGCCAGTCTCAAGCCTCTTTTGTCATGTACATGATAGGGTTTGGGAGTGGTAGGGTTAGTTGCCAGAGTCACCTCTAGTTCCAAGAGCTGCTGAGGAAATGGAACAAGATAGCCTTGAAAGGCTCACCAAATATGGCCCATGCTACTGACCCTTCAAGACCTAAATATAGTATGAACTTGTCCTTGACTATGACCCCAGTAGCACACAGCCACTGACAATTGTGCCCAGTTGATAAGAACACACAACTACTTGCAGACCAGTTACAGTGTACTTGTAATAAATTATATAAATGGGTTGAAGGACAAAAATCACATGATCATCTCATTAGACGCAGAGAAAGCATTTGACAAAATCCAGCATCCCTTCATGATAAAAGTCCTACAGAGACTGGGAATAGAAGGAACATATCTCAATATAATAAAGCCTATTTATGACAAGCCTACAGCCAACATATTACTAAATGGGGAAAAACTGGAAGCTTGTCCACTAAAATCAGGAACAAGACAAGGGTGTCCACTGTCCCCACTTTTATTTAATATAGTTTTGGAAGTCTTAGCCATAGCAATAAGGTAAGAGACACACATAAAAGGGATACAAAATGGAAAGGAAGAGATCAAGTTATCATTATTTGCAGATGACATGATTCTATACATAAAGGACCCTAAAGACTCTACTAGCAAACTGTTAGAGCTGATCAAAACCTACAGCCATATAGCAGGATACAACATAAATACACAGAAATCAGTAGCCTTCATATATGCTAACAACAAACACACAGAGGATGAAATCAGAGAATCACTCCCATTCACAATTGCATCAAAAAAAAATAAATAAATAAAGTATCTTGGAATAAACCTAACCAAGGAAGTAAAGAATCTCTACAATGAGAACTTTAAAACACTCAAGCAAGAAATTGCAGAAGACACTAGAAAGTGGAGAAACATCCCTTGTTCCTGTATTGGAAGAATCAATATTGTGAAAATGGCAATCTTACCTAAAGCAATCTACACATTTAATGCAATCCCTATCAAAATTCCAAAGGCTTTCTTCATGGAAATAGAAAAAACAATCCAAAAATTCATTTGGAATCACAAAAAACCTCGAATATCTAAAATAATACTGAGCAACAAAAATAAGGCTGGTGGTATCACCATACCTGATTTTAACCTATACTACAGAGCCATAGTAACAAAAACAGCATGGTACTGGCACAAAAACAGACATGTAGATCAGTGGAACAGAATAGAGGACCCAGATGTAAGCCCAAGTAGCTATAGCCACCTGATATTCGATAAAAATGCCCAAAATACTCATTGGAGAAAAGACAGCCTCTTCAGCAAATGGTGTTGGGAAGACTGGATATATATCTGCAGAAGGATGAAAATAGATTCTTCTCTCTCGCCATGCACAAGAACTAAGTCCAAATGGATTAAAGACCTTAACATCAGACCTGAAACTCTGAAACTGCTAGAGGAAAAAGTAGGGGAAACCCTTCAACATATTGGTCTTGGCAAAGACTTTCTGAATACAACCCCAATTGCTCAGGCAATAAAACCACAGATTAATCACTGGGACCTCATGAAATTACAAAGATTTTGCACTGCAAAGGACACAGTGAAAAAAGCAAAGAGGCAACCTACAGAATGGGAAAAAATCTTCGCCAGCTATATATCTGATAGAGGATTAATATCTAGGATATACAAAGAACTCAAAAAGTTAAATAATAAGGAATCAAAGAAGCCAATCAAAAAATGTGCTATGGAGCTAAATAGAGCATTCTCAAAGGAAGAAATACGAATGGCATATAAGCATCTGAAAAAATGTTCTACGTCACTAGTCATCAGGGAAATGCAGATTAAAACTACATTGAGATTCCATCTCACTCCTGTCAGATTGGCCACCATCATGAAAACAAATGATCATAAATGTTGGCGGGGATGTGGAAAAAGAGGAACCCTTCTACACTGCTGGTGGGAATGCAATCTGGTCCAGCCATTGTGGAAATCAGTGTGGAGGTTCCTAAAACAGCTAAAGATTGATCTACCATATGACCCAGATATAGCACTCCTAGGCATATATCCAAAGGACTCATCTCATTTCCTTAGAAGTACGTGCTCAACCATGTTTATTGCTGCTCGATTTATAATAGCTGGGAAATGGAACCAGCCTAGATGTCCCTCAACTGATGAGTGGATAATGAAGATGTGGCACATTTATACAATGGAGTTCTACTCAGTGGTAAAGAAAAATGAAGTTATGAAATTTTCAGAAAAATGGATGGACCTGGAAAAGATTATACTAAGTGAGGTAACCAAGGCCCAGAAAGCCAAGGGCCACATGTTCTCTCTCATATGTGGATCCTAGCTACAGATGATTGGGCTTCTGCGTGAGAAGGAAAATACTTGGTAGCAGAGGCCAGTAAGTCAAAAAGGAGACATAAAGGGAAGAGAAAGGAAGAGAGGAGGGTATTTAATAGGTTGATATTGTATATATGTAAGTACAATGATTGAGATGGGCAGGTAATATGACGTAGATTGGAATTTCAAAGGGAAAAGTGTCGGGGGGAGGGAGGGAATTACCATGGGATTTTTTTTATAATCATGGAAAATGTTAATAAAAATTAAAAAACAAAAAAAACCCAAGCCTATCCCACAGGGAAAAGGCACTTGAGAATAAAAAAAAAAAAAACTTCTCAGCCATGCATGGTGGCTCACACCTTTAATCCCAGCACTTGGGAGGCAGAGGTAGGAGAATCACCGAGAGTTCGAGGCCACTCTGAGACAACATAGTGAATTCCAGGTCAGCCTGAACTAGAGTGAGAACCTACAATGAAAAGCCAAAAAAAAAAAAAAAAAAGAACCTTCTCAGAAAATTTCAGGCTTGGATATCCCACATCTGAAGGTCTACCACCAAGTAAGCCATCTAAGAATGAGTCTGCATTACATCTGTTTATATCTGTCTTCGTGTTCTTAGTCCTTGATCTCCACATGTTATTTCAAGTACTATCTAAATGACTTTTACTAAATATCTTCCAATGAGAAGCTACAGAAAATAGGCAAAAGTCATGCTTAAGTCATTAATAATTGGTTTCCTAGAATTTAAGAGACTTCCATCATACACATATTAATTTAATCCCATTTTGTTTTTTAAAAAAATTACTCCTACTTTTCCCACAGGGGGCCACAGCTCTCGGCCTGCAGCTGGGCGCTGGCCTTCCCGCGGGACCACAACTCCCAGCATGCAGCCCACGTGGGCGGCGCGGCCCGGAGCGGGTTTGACCGGCTGAGTGGCGGCAGAGAAAGGATGGAGGCGGCAGTGTTCCTCTTCTCTCTCCTCGACTGCTGCACGCTCATCTTCCTCTCCGTCTACTTCATAATTACATTGTCTGATTTAGAATGTGATTACATTAATGCTAGATCATGTTGCCCAAAATTAAACAAGTGGGTAATTCCAGAGTTGATTGGCCACACCATTGTTACTGTGTTAATGCTTGTCTCATTGCACTGGTTCATCTTCCTTCTCAATTTACCTGTTGCCACTTGGAATATATATCGGTTCATTATGGTCCCAAGTGGTAACATAGGAGTGTTCGACCCAACAGAAATACACAATCGAGGGTAGTTGAAGTCACACATGAAAGAAGCTATGATCAAGCTTGGGTTCTACTTGCTTTGTTTCTTCACGTACCTTTATAGTATGATTTTAGCTTTGATAAATGACTGAAGCTGCAGAAGCTGGGTCCACATCAACCTACACTACACTGTGCACTTGAGGAGCCAGAGACTACTTAAATCATCCTTAGAACCGTGACCATAGCAGTATATATTTTGGTCTTTGAACAAAAAAAACTATTTTTGCTGTATTTTTACCATATAAAGTATTTAAAAAAAAAAATTACTCCTAGAAATTTTCATGAACTAATACTTTGACAACTGAATCAAACAGGATTCCTTCATTCAACAAATACTTAGAGGCAGCTGTTAGGTGTTACAAATACTGTGATGAAAGACATCCTATACCCTCAAGGATGTAAAATCCAATAGGAAGAAAGAAGAAAGCCTGTGTTCTTCAGAAGCTCCTAGTGAGCTTAGCAAAGCATAGCACAGCAAGAATCAAGAGCCAAATCCCTGCATCCAAAGAGATGGTGAGGCGAGGACCATCCTCAAAGTTGTCCTCCACAGGCATGCCATGGCAGGACAGGCACAAACACACGTCGTAGGAGCGGTAGTAGTAGTAACAATGATGGTAATAATAATATTTGGAGGAAAGCCTGACAGTACCCATATAAAGCCAAATGCACAAAGTGACAAAACACATCTGGAGTTCATTTGCAGCAGCAGGAGGCCCTGACATATCCATTCTCAATCTCTTTCTGTCTCTCAACTAAAAAGAAAAACAATTTTTAAAAATAATATTTTTAAACTGGGCTCTTATAGGCAGGTAAGATGGTATTCTAGAAGGCGCCTTACCCAGCTTCATGGAGTCATGAACAGATGTTGGAAATAACGGGTAACAATTCAGACAGAAAGAAGAAAATATATCTCCAATCTGGGACCAAAGAGAGATATTACCATAACTGTCAATGAGAAGAGAAAAACACATGAAGTAAACTATAAATAACTCTATCAGCATACTGACCACAAGTTTCCAGGTCAAAGTGTATGGGGATAGGAGAATGGGAGAGGAAATGAAAGGAGGTAGAGCCCATGAGCCTCCTAACAGCTCAGGGAGACCAGGGCAACTAAATTTTATAAGACCAAACCCAAAAGATCAAACTATTGCTAAGCAAGTTAACTGAATTCCAGAACATAGTTTATTACTGAACACTGACAGATACTAAAGTGCCTAGTACCCAAAAGGATCAAATTTGCTGTGTCTTGCATATACTGAAAAACTAGCAGACAGGCTGAAGAGATGGATCAGTGGTTAAAGGGGCTTGTTTACAAAGCCTATTAACTCAAGTTCTGTCTTCCCCTGCACCTGGGCAAAGCCAAATACTAAGTGGCTCATGCATCCCACAGGCCTACAACAATGAGAGGAAGAGCCAGGAGTATCCTCACCTCATGAGCCAGCTTATTTGGCCTTTACAATGGCAAGATATCCTGCCTCAAAGAAGGTAGAAGAAGGACTGGAGAGATGGCTTAGTGGTTAAGGCTCTTATATGCAAAGCTAAAGGACCCAGGTTCGATTCCCCAGGACCCATGTAAGCCAGATGCACAAGGTGGCACATGTGCCTAGAGGTCATGGCTAGAGGGCCTCGTGCACCCATTCTCTCCCTTTCTTTCTCCCTCCACCCCTGACACACTTTTTCTCTCTCAAATAAATAAATAATTAAAACATTATTTAAAACATAAGGTGGAAGAGCACAGACCCCTCAAAGTTGTCCTCTCACCTCTACATGCATGCCATGGCATACATGCACACATACACACACAAGTGACTTTTAAAAATAAAACTAGCAGGGGCAGCGCTAGAAGAGGCTTCGCATGGTTAGTCCCGGCTGCGGCACACAGAGGATTTTGGTCTCGACCCAGAAAAAAGGAAGAGCCAGTGGTGGCTGAGGTGCCTGAAGAGGTGAAAAAAGAGCCTGTCCTGGTGTGCCCAACATTACGGAGCCGAACTTACATACCACCTGAAGATCTCCAGAGTCGTTTGGAATCTCGTGTTAAAGAAATTGTTGGTTCATCACTTCCTAGTGATTGGCAAGATGTCTCTCTGGAAGATGGTCACATGAAGTTCAGTCTGTTGGCAAATTTGGCTAATGACTTGGGCCATACAGTGCCTAACTCCAAGCTTCACCAGATGTGCAGGGTCAGAGATGTTCTTGATTTCTATAAGGTTCCTGTTCAAGAGAGATCTAAATTTGATGAGCTTATTGCCAGTGATTTGCCTCCCAATTTGAAAATCACTTGGGGTTACTGAGCAATTCAGAAGATGAATGTATTGGAATCATTGTTGTTCTGCTTAGTGAAGTGCCTGGTAATTAGGTCTGAAATATTACCAATCAGAACTATTCTCAAATCCTCCCACTTCAGGCTGACTGTTTTTCTACAGAGAAATACATTATCTTTTTCTCACAAGGAATTAACAACAAAAAAAGTAACATTCGCTGCCTCCTTCCCCCAGCAGAGTCAGGTCTTATTTATGGAAATTTCTTCTTTTTTTTTTTTTAAGCTCCATCTCACACTAGTCCAGGCTGGCCTCAAACTCACAATGATCCTCCTCCCTCAGCCTCCATAGTGCTGGGACTAAAATGAAGTGTGGAACTAAAGGTGTGCCTGGCTTTATGGAAATTTTCTTTGTCAGGATACTAATTAACTTCAGTTTAATATAGGAAGAAATGACAAGTTCAGATTTTCCTTTACTCTTCATATAGATTTAAAGTAGTACTTGCAAGAAAATGTTCTAATCTTGCTAACTGTAATATTTAAGTTAGAATTTTTATGTATAATATATATACAAATAAGGAAACAAATTAAATATTTGAGAGAAACAAAAAAAACTATCAGTTATGCTAGATGCAAGAAAAATAAAAATTCAAGCAATCAAAATGGGCATACACATATGGGTATTAGAATTAGCAGAAAAAATATTAACACAGGTATTATAACTATATTCCATGTGTTCAAAATTAAGTGGAGACAGTGAAGATTTTTTAAAGTTCCAAATCAAGCTTCAAGAAGTGAAATATATAATATGTGTAGTGAAAAAATTACTGTATGGAACCAACATCAAATTAGACATTGCAAAAAATAAATGCAAATGCAAAATTCAAGACTTCAAATTAAAATAAAGAGAATTTTGGAGGAGGGTACTTTAATAGGTTGACATTGTATATATGTAAGTACAATGGTTGTGATGAGTAGGTAATATGATGGAGAATAGAATTTCAAAGGGGAAAGTGTGGGGGAGGAGGGAATTACCATGGGATATTTTTTTTACAATCATGGAAAATGCTAATAAAAATTTAAAAATAAAATAAAATAAAGAGAATTTTAAAAACAGGATGCACAACACCAAGCTGAGGAGCCATGTCAAGTGGCATAAAGTACATGTAACTGAAGTCTCCCAAAGAGAGTAAAGAATCAAATTATCAAATATTTATGTTCGTATTTACAACCTCAATGAGGAAACAAATTATAATAAAGCTAAAAAGCAATTAAATAAATATCTTATAAAAATGAAGCAAATGGGGCTAGAGAGAGGGTTTAGTGGTTAAGGTGCTTGCCTGTGAAGCCTAAGGACTCATGTTCTATTCTCTATGTCTCACATAAGCCAGATGCACAGTGACGCAAGTGCACAAAGTCAGACACATGCACAAGGGCACATGAGTTGGGAGTTCGACTGCAGTGGCTGAAGGCCCTGGAATGCCACTTCTCTCCCTCTCGCTCACTCACTTGTGCGCGCGCGCTCTAGCCCCCCCCCCCATCTCTGTCTGTCTCTCTCTCATAAAAAAAAGGCAAGTCTGTTGGGCTTGCCTCAAAAAAAAAAAAAGGGAGCAAATAGCATGAGACAACCTAACTAACAAACAAAAACAACTTGTAACTATTCAGAAAATAACAGGGCTGGAGAAATGGCTTAGTGGTTAAGGCACTTGACCACAAAGCCAAAGGACCCTGGTTCAATTCCACAGGACCCACTTAAGACATACATGCACAAGGTGGCACATGCATCTGGAGTTTATTTGCAGTAACTGGAAGTCCTGGTATGCCCATTCTCTCTCTCTCTCTCTCAAATATATATTAAAAAAGAAAATAGATTACAGGCAGTCAGTGAGGTCAGGTTAGCGAGCATCAGAGAGGACACACTTGAATTATCTATTTCTGAAAGGTCTGTTTTCAGCATCATTGCATAGTGTAGATGTAGAAATGCAAACCTTATTCTTTCTGATCCTTTTACCATGTACCAGCAATTATGGATGAGATACTATACAAGTCCTGACACGGTCTGTGTCTAACCATGATGGGTTGATAATTCAGAGGCAATAAAAGAGAAAAATGGCAATTGGTCTCCCAGCTCTAAAGGAAATATGTTCAGACTGTTGTGAGAAGGTGGCAGTTAGTATCTCTGCTAGGGAAAGAAAACATACCCAAAAGAAATTCATGAGACAAACAACTGTCACCTAATTCTACAATCTCAATTCTGTCCTGCTTTCCAGATTGGGCTGTCAAGGACCTGCTAGAATACATGGACATGTGCACCCTAGAAAGACAGGAAGCCAAGCCTTTTTGTCCTGATTCCTGCTCACTGTGATGTGTAAGGAAGGAATCAAGAACCTCATCCTTGGAGCCACTGGCCACACCCAACTGAGGCTGGGATTTTCATAAGCCCTGACAAGTCTGCTGAAGAATGTCTGAAGTAGATGGACAGCAGGGCAGTAACATGTCACATGTTCTAGAAAAGGCTTCAAGGAGTAAAAAGCTCACAGCAAGAGGCTGGCATCAGGATGCTTGGGTGGTTTTTTCATTAAAGAACAAAGGCATCTTGTTTTTCCTGAAACCAGCAGTCATGCATTATGCATTATGCAAACATAGAAAACATCTTCATGATCGGAGTCTATTGCCCACATTTTACAGATGGGAACACTGAGATCCAGAGAAAGCAAGGTGGGGGCACCACCACAGGAGTTAGTACCAGTGCTAGGTAAAATTCGTGTCTTCCCACCTCTGGGAGGCTGGTGGTTTTTACATTAAATTGTGGTTGCCTTATCCATCTGTTAGATGTGTAACTATGGGGATGACAAGTTACCTCTCAGGTGCCACATTTGTGAAGTGAGGCTAGCTAACAAGGGCCTAAGTTGTGAGGCACACCACAGGCATTCAAGCACACCACGAGCCCTTGTCAGCCAGTGGATCTGGAGGCAGGAGGACTGCTACTGATATTATCTCGGCTGCAATCACACTAGACATCTTCTCCATTCTTGTTCTAAAAAGCATTCTGGCATATATGTACCAGACACTGGCAAGACTGGGACTTTTTTTTTTTTTTTTGCAATTTCTAGTCTAAATAGAGCTAAGTTATTCACTTCCTTATGCTGTAAAAATGTGGTCATGGAGTGCTGTCATAAAACATAAAGAGTACTGCATTTTCTCCTACCTCTGTACCTCTTAACCGTTACCTTGGAGTTCACATGGCTAAAGTGGGTAGAAATACAGATGTGTCACCCAGCAGCTTTGTCCTGAAAGCTAAATGTAAATTCAAAAACTACTTAACCAGTGAAAATAGCCTGGCACATTTTTACATAATTTTTTCCTTCCATCAGTACCCAAAGGAACTAGTTTGCATTAGTAAGTATCTACACAGGGTTTTTCCTCTTCTGGGCAATTAATTTATCTTATCGACAACAAATATCAATACTTCCAGAAAACTCAATTTGAGTCTAAAAACAATGAAATTTCTTGGGGCACTTATGAATAAAAACACCTCTCCAAGCCCTTCAGAAAGGACAAGTGTCAGAAGGAGACAGGGTACAGAGATTCTGACTGCCTTTTGGAGATCTGAAGGGCTAGGGCTGACAGGTCAGTGTGGGAATAGACCTGCAGTGAGCTCTCTGTAGGGCAGAGATAGAAAGAGCACCCAACTAGGGACAGTTCCTAGGGGCAGCATTCAACTAGGGAAGGGACACGGCAGGACAAAGGCACACACACATTTCAGACAATGACAGACTACGAGGTCCAAAGAGCACTGATGAGCCCCACACGGTTCTCACCCTATCTTCACCCTCTGCTCTCGATGGCATAGTTATTCCTCCATTCCACAGCTGGCCCAGAACCAAGGGGAAATCTTCATCATGATTCATGGTAAGTTTCATGATTACTCCTCTCTTTCTAATTAACAGTACCCATCTTCCCTTTTGGTTTTTAAACCTGCTGAGAGAAACTCAAGTTGTTCTGTTCTCTGCTTTGCTACTGCCTTCATACAAGCAGCCAGTCTGGCTGTCCTCCATCTTCCCAGAGTCTTCCAATAGCAACACATAAAGAGACACATGTCCCATACCAACCTTAACCCAGGGAAGGATTATAGGGCTCATCTAAGAAATTATTACAAATCATTTTTCATATATACAGGTGTTCCCCTTTTGCCCAGCATATGTTTTGTATAAATCATATTCTTTTTTCTTTCCATATAAACTTATAATTGCTTGCATATGCTTGCCTATTATTTGATTTCAAAAATATTAATACATGGCTATTAAAGAAAATTTACAAAACAGAAAAATGGAATAATCACCTATAGTCTATATGCTATTATTTTCCCTATCATATTTATGTAGCAGTGATGGTACTCTTTCTCAACAAATTTTAGCTTAGAATATAATTTCAAAATGGACTATATGTTTTAGCATTTTAACTGTTCTTCACTTAATATGGGCTCCTGCAATAGAACACCTCTATTCTCAATACAAATTGAATATTAAGAGCTCAAAAACATTTAAAATACCAACCAAGGGATAGTGCCATTTAGAAACATGGAATCTTAAACAGGTTAAAAAAAAAAAGTCAGAACTTGAAGGAATGCCCAGTGTCACCATCTATATTATGGAACTGGACACATGTCCACAGTCAACAACAGTATTCTATGCTTGGGAGCTGGCCTGGGGACTCAACTCCAGTGCAATGAATCCACTATAAACTGAGGTAGTGTCCATTGTCTCCCACCCAACCCCCACCATCCACTTCATAGGTCCTCCTCTGATTTGGGATCTGGTGTCTCACTTGCCTTAGGAAGGTCCATGATGAGTTCCGTGTGCAGCAGATGCATAGCAAACTAATCAGGTCAGACAGCTTTGATGAAGACAGCTGCCTAAGCAGAAACTTAAACTGCCTTTTGATACAGCCAGGATGAGAAGGAGAGGGTCATATCTCCATCTTTCTCCAGTTATTGACATATCTTTATAGACCTAAATTTCAATTGTTTGGTTCACACCCACTGAAGAAGCAATATCTCCAATACCCAAATCTGGAGAAGGGTAGAGCAACGGGCACTCATGTAGAACAGAAAGGCATTCACATTGGCTCAAGGAAGTCAGGAATATTCAGGCCAGATGAAGATACACATTCTCTATTCTTCCCCTAACTATAAAAGTTGTCCCCAATCTTCACAAAACCACATGTATGGCAGTGCTGTTTTACAATACAGAAAGAGGACTGGAGAGATAGATGGCTTAGTGGTTAAGGGGCTAGCCTGCAAAGCTAAAGGACCCAGGTTTGAATTCCCCAGGACCCATATAAGCCAGATGTACAAGGTGGCACATGCTTCTGAAGTTCATTTGCAGCAGCTGAAGGCCCCTGGCATGCCCATTCTCTCCCTCCCTCCCACCCACCTTCCCTCCCTCCCTCTCTCCCTCCCTCCCTCCCCCCCCCTCTCTCTCTGCCTCTTTCTCTCTAAAATATAAATATAAAATAAAACATAACAATACAGAAAGAAATAAAACTAGGGGTGCATTAACTGTAAAAAAAAAAAAAAACAAAAAAAAAAACCAATAGAATAGCTACTCCATAGCAACCAAAGCAATTTACTAGATTAGCAGAGTCCCTAAATTAAGATTAAATGTCAAAATCAGGAGCTGGAGATATGGCCTTGCTTTGATTCCCCAGTGCTCACATAAAGCCTGATGCACAAAGTGGCACATGTGTCTGGAGTTTGTTTCCAGCAACAGCAGGCTCCGATGGACCCATGTTCTCATCCTCCCTCCCTCCCTCCCTCCCTCCCTCCCTCCCTCCCTCCCTCCCTCCCTCCCTCCCTCCCGCCCTCCTCTCTCTCTCCCTCTCTCCCTCTCTCCCTCTCTCTCTCTCCCCCCACTCTCTCAAATAAATAAATAATTTTTTATTCTGTTGTTTTTTTTTCCCCAAGGTAGGGTCTCACTCTAGCTCAGACTGCCCTGGAATTCACTGTATCATGTCAGGGTGGCCTCGAACTCATGGTGATCCTCCTACCTCTGCCACCCAAGTGCTGGGATTAAAGGCATCACCATGCCTGGCCAAATAAATAAATATTTTTAAAATGTCAAAAGTATGTCAGCATTATGTACATAATGAGCATATGAGTATAATGTCAACAAAAAGTACACAATATAACAGGAAAGGTCCAGTAAGTTGTCATTTATAGGAAGTTAAAATTAAGCAAAGACATGCCATGTAATGTTAAAGGATTTATACATACATAAGTACACTCACACACATACAGGAATAAAGGATATCAAATCTAGTTGAGAGAATACCCATGGAGAAGAAAAGCAACAGTACTTAGAAGGGGCATACTGGGGCTTCGTTCTGCCTATAATACTTCATTGCTTTTCAAAAAGCTGAAGCAAATACAGCAAAAATAATAATAATAATAACTTGTATCTGTATATTTTAGTACTCTTAAAATAGTTTAAAGGTTAAAAGAAAGAAAGTAGACCATGGTGGCAGGGACACCGCATGGCCTAGATAACAAGGGTCCTGCACGCCTGGGGCAGGGCAGCATCACAGTCCCAGGCGTGTGCCTGAGACCAGGACTGTGCCAGGCCAGACACGAACAGGAACTAAGTGCCGAATGAAATGAATGAGTAAATAAATAAACAGACCTGAACTAACCCACTGGTTCATATACATGTCTTGGCTTACTTAAAACTAGAAAAGCAATTATTGTTGGCCATTTGAAACTCAAGCTACTTCTAAGTCTGTGTCCTTGGAGCTCATCTTAAAGGCACCATTGGTAGAGGAAAAACAAACAATGGTCTTCTCTTTGTTTTAGAGTCAAGTATAGCAGCACCCTCATCCCTTTCTACTGGGCTAAGAAGCCAACAGCCCTCTGAGGCTGTAACAGACCCCAGAACATTGCCCTTGGCCTGAAATACAGATTAGTTCTAGGAAATCTCCTTTAATGAAGGCTCTTCAGAGCCATGGGTGAAGAATTCTAGCATTCCTCTTCCCTGACCATAAGGTGCTTGAGATTTTCAATCAGCCTACTTTTATGAACATAGGCTATTGCCAAGTGGGGCTTACATGGTATGCAGTATGCAATAAGAAGTTGTCATCATGACTTCAAGCCCCTGATCATTAGGGGATAGATAGTACACAGACTTGGGGAAACAGCGGAAATCTGTTATCACATACTGTTGACACTGCTGATCTTCACAAGATGCAAATGAATTTAAAAGGGAAAAGAAGAAAATATTCACTACAGCTTAGTGATAGTCCAAAACATCAGCATTCAGTAGATTAAGCAAAAAGAATAAGTCTAGAGCTGGAAAGATGGCTGAGTAGTTAAAGGCTTTTTCTTGCAAAGTCTGCCAGACCAGGTTCAACTCCTAGGCCACCCATGTAAAGCCAGACACAAAAAGTGGCACAGGTATCTGGCTTTCCATCACAGTGGCAAGAGGCACTGGTATGACCCACATGCATACACACATGTAAATAAAAACTTTTAAAACAGAAAGAGTAAATCTAGAAAGGACAACAGGCCTGCAGTATCTCAAATACTGAGTATTATTCAGTTTCTCCTTTATGTTATTAAAAATATTACTTACTTTTAAATATAACCCTGAAGCTTCCTTCTAAATGCCTCTCCATGAAAGAAAGCATGTTCCTATCATCCTGAAATCTACCACGGTAAGGACTTAACGGGAGCTGCCTCAGAGAGGTGGTGTCCCACGTGTGGTTGCCTTTTACTATAACCACATGTTCTGCTCCTCACAAAGGAAGGCTGCAAAGTATCTGTGTCCTGCTTCTAGAGTTAAAAATTAAGGGCTGGAGAGATGGCTTAGCGGTTAAGCGCTTGCCTGTGAAGCCTAAGGACCCCGGTTCGAGGCTCGGTTCCCCAGGTCCCACGTTAGCCAGATGCACAAGGGGGGGCACACGCGTCTGGAGTTTGTTTGCAGAGGCTGGAAGCCCTGGCACGCCCATTCTCTCTCTCTCCCTCTATCTGTCTTTCTCCCTGGGTCTGTCGCTCTCAAATAAATAAATAAAAAATTTTTAAAAAAGAAAAAGAAATTTAGAGTTAAAAATTAAGATGCTTTTCTTGCCCAAAAGTCCTTTTTTATTATTAATAAGATGGACCACATTAAGTCAAAAATCATAACCATCTGCTAAAGCCACTAGATGCATAGTCAAAGCCTCATGATAAAGTGACCTCTTTATTAGACACAGATAGCAACAAGTGACCTTTTTCCCAGAGTGTTCCAGAACATAAACCAATTCCCAGGTTCCAGTTGATGCCCCACCTTGGCATATCATCTCTCAGGGTGTTCTCCTTAGTTTTGTTTTCAGTTATGGGGAAACCAAATGGGGAGATCCAAAAGTGCTTGTCCATGAACTTGCCTCCTCTGCTCCTGAAAGGCCACTCACTGGCTTGTATAACTTGAAGACATCACATTTTTTTTTTGTCCATGTCATGTGAGAATCACTGTGCATACTGTGTAACCACCGGGCTCTAGTCCTCTGGCGAGTGTGCCTGAATGAAGGCCTTGCAGGTGTATGAGAAAGCCACAATCTGCAAGAGAAAGTACTGGGAATCCCTGAGGCTGGATTTCAATGTTTTAGTTACCACAGCTCATTGACTGCTTAGGTTCACATATTAGAATTTAATTATCAAGTTGCTAAAGCACATCTTTCAACTAAGGCAGGATAACTGAACCCAGCCTTGTAGGACAGACAAAGAGTCTCTGTTGCACTGTCAGATGTATGAAGTTGCACACACGCCACTTCCATGTCCTCTACCCCAGATCCTTCTGGCAGGAAGCCACCTAGAAACACAAGAATCTTCTGAAAGATTCCTTCTCCATACCTGGTCTTTCTTGTAACCCAGCACACAGGCATGTGCTGGAGAAACAGTGGGAGAGTAAACTGGGGGAGCTGAGCTGAACTGAAGAATGAATAAGCAGGGGTTCCTGGGTAGAATGTCACCTCTTCCTTCAGTGGGGGATGCCCAGGACCTGTCCCCACAGCAAGTTAACAACCCTAGAGCAAGGAAGCAGCCCTTTTATCCTCAGCCCCTCCTGCTCCATTTCCTTTGCTTTTTCTTTCCCTTTCTGGTTACCTCAGCATGTCACTTTGGAGAAAGCAGTTACCATGGATCAAGGAAAAGAGATACACAGGGCAGTGGGGGCAGAGAGAAAAACACAGAAGCACTAGAAAGGGGAATCTTACAGATCTACCCTAGTGACTGACAGGCAAGAATGTCTCCTCCAGTAACCTTCCTGGGGCTGCGGTCAGAAAACCAGTGAAGAGTACCCTTGTAGTAATACACTGTGCGCCATAAGGGCTTATGGGCTTCCTGAGGCTTCACTGTTCTTCCCATCAGATTAAAGAGCAAGGCTAGGTCATGTCCCAAGTCCCTAGAAGCCTTGGCATTCTAAAATCTTAAATTACTTGCTTAATCGGTTGCCTCAGCTCCCTCAAGTTTTAAACTGAGAGCTGGGAGTGGTGGCACACGCCTTTAATCCCAGCACTCGAGAGGCAGAGGTAGGAGGATCGCCGAGAGTTCGAGGCCACCCTGAGACTACATAGTGAATTCCAGGTCAGCCTGAGCCAGAGTGAGACCCTACCTCGAAAAACCAAAAATAAAAAATAAATAAATAAAGTTTCAAACTGAGAAGTTGGAGCCACTGATTTTAAGGTCATTACTAACACTGAGGCCCAGATGCAACAGATGAATCCAGATCACAAGCAAGGATTATTCTATTAGTCTCAGTGGCTTTTTCTTTGCCTGAATGTGTTTCAGTTGGATGCCTTCACCCCAGATAGCAGGATTTCTGCTTGGGAAGCTCACAGCTACTAGGATCTGCCTAGTCGCCAACACAGAGATCTCCAGACAGAAACAGGGCGTAGTGGTTTGATTCAGGTGTCCCCCATAAACTGAGGTGTTCTGAATGCTAGGTTCCCAGCTGATGGAGATTTGGGAATTAATGCCTCCTGGAGGCAGTGTGTTGTTGGGGACAGGCTTATGGGTGTTATAGCCAGTTTCCCCATGCCAGTGTTTGGCACACTCTCCTGTTGCTGTTGTCCACCTCATGTTGGCCAGGGGGGTGATGTCCACCCTCTGCTCATACCATCGTTCTCCCTGCCACCTCGGAGCTTCCCTGTCTAGCCTGTAAGCCAAAATGAACCTCTTTTATCCCAGAAGCTGCTCTTGATTGGGTGATTTCTACCAGCAGTGCAAACCTGACTGCAACACAGGATGATTAACAGAAATCTTTACTAGGGTCCCCACCTTGACATGAAATCTTGGCATAAGGTTATCAAAAACAGCAAGTACACAAAGAACATACTGATGACCTTGAAAGTAAGCAGACAGCAAGAGAGAAAGCAAGCACAAGAGTGTATGCAGGTGGCTGCAAGGAAAACTGACATGAATTACAAAGGAAAGGTGTATTGGGTTACTAGAAAATAACTCTGGTATAGAGGGATGGGGGTTAAAAACAGATGTGAAGGGCTGGCTACCTCCATCACCATGAGAACACAAAGCAACAGCCACAACTTTTATATAGTCACATATCCTCTCCGCACACTCTCTCTCGCTCTATCTCACTCGCTCTCTCCCTTTCTCTCCCAAGCATATGAAATTACTATGTTGGTTCAGGAATGTGGGCTTATGGGGCCCTTGAAAGGATAACATAGGACTACAAACTAATTTGACATAGCACCTAAAATCCAAATTCCAGAACGATTTGGAGGCTGAGGAAGCAGTAAGGAGTGGGGTGGCAATTGCATATACAGGAAAGGGATACACGTAAAGACTTCAAGCTCAAGACCCAGAGTTTAGTGGTCACTCTTTTTTAAAAAAAAAAAAAATTTTATTTATTTATTTGAGAGTGACAGAAACAGAGAGAAAGACAGATAGAGGGAGAGAGAGAGAATGGGCACGCCAGGGCTTCCAGCCTCTGCAAACGAACTCCAGACTCGTGCACCCCCTTGTGCATCTGGCTAACGTGGGACCTGGGGAACCGAGCCTCGAACCGGGGTCCTTAGGCTTCACAGGCAAGCACTTAACCGCTAAGCCATCTCTCCAGCCCCAGTGGTCACTCTTAAGTCACCAAATCACTAGACTAAATTCCTCCTCTGTGAAATGAAGATTTCAAACACACATTGCAGATAACAGGTTTTTAAGTATGCCAAACAAACATATGTATTTGGTACACAGCAGACATGATGCAAAATTGGAACTCAATATGAAGATGTCCAAAGGTACCAACGAACAGAACACAACATGAGTCAACCTAGAGACATAAATAAATCAAGGAAAGGGTTTGGGAGTACTGGGCAGTAGTAGAGCACTCAACTAGCATGCATAAGGCTCTGGATTCAATCCTGGAACTACTAGAAAAATAAATAAGGAAACAGAGAGTGACGACGAGTCAACTGACAAGCTAAAAGCTAGAAGTGCCAAAAACAAGAACTCCTTCAGCATTACCTTTCACAAGCATCTATCAACATGGAAGAGGAATGAAGCAGACCGCAGGACTGGAGAGACGGCTCAGTGGTTAAGGTGCTTGCTTGCAAAGCCTAGTGGCCTGTGTTCATTTTCCTAGTACCCACATAAAGCCAGATGTGCAAAGTGACATATGCGTCTGAAGTTCCTTTGCAGTGGCAAAAGGCCCTGGCATGCCCTTTCTCTCCTGCCCTGCCCCTTCCCTGCTTACAAATAAATAATAAATAAGTAAAATAGACCATGGCAGTCTTCCAATTGTTCAGAAGGCCTTATCATATATATAAAGAATCCCAGCCCCATATAAAAATGTACATGAGCCGCCTTTTTAATTCAAAAGTATAATCATCAACATTTCAGAAGAAAATATGAATTCCCAAAGAATATCTCACAAGGGAATTAGGCATGCACTAGCAGGGCAGGAAAGTCAAGGAGGATGATTTGAGCCCGACCTTGGAGACTAGGAGACTTCAGAAGAAGGGATAAAGTCACTTTGTGTTGCAGAGACAAGTTAATTAAAAAAAGCTCCATCCTATGCACTCCACCAGGTAACAGAGGCATCATTGTATTCAAAAGAATTGAAATTCTGACAAGAAGGCAGATTGCTTGACCTTCCATTTGCAATAGCTTCTTTCAGGAAAGGGAATTATTAGGATCACATAAAATGAGCTGCTTTTTTTCACTGAAAAGATAACTTTAAACAGGCTTCCAAATCACATGACCAAAACTCAGTAAGATGATGATCTGCACTAGACTCCTACAACACCCTGACCCCAACATGAACCCACATACTTTTACCTGTTACCAAGCTATGTAGTTGTCTTTTAGAACTCATCCCTAGCCCCTAAACAATCCAACAAACTATGAACTCCTTCTGTTCTTGCATGTATTCAATCACTATTTTTTCCAAAACATGTCAGTAATGTAAAGACAAATAAGGGAGTCTCCATCCTTAAGAAGCAACACAATAGAACAAACTGACTCATGAATAGATGCCAACCACCCCATGGCTGAGATACACCCAGTACACCCACGGGAAGAGAGAGAGGATATACCTAAATAGCCTGAACCCAGGCAGTGGTTATTAGAGGACAATCCAAGAAAGAGGGGTGGCAGGGACAAAGGCAATACCTGTGGTGAGAAGGACACAGTGAGTGGAAAAACCACGTGAAAAGATCTTACAGTGTGAGTCAGAGACAAGAAAGACACACCCAAAACAGCTAGCATCATGAAATCAATCCTCACAATTATTCCATGAGGAAGGCTCTATCATCTTAATGCTACAGATGAGGAAACTCACACCAGCGGGTTATGGGACTTGGGCCATAAGATAGTAGCTATGCTCTACGCTGCTTCAAGAGACAAAATTGTCTAATTTATACCAAAGGGCCTGGGTTCTCCGAGGGACAGGTCTAAAACTGCACTGGAGTTCTGTCAAGGGGCTTGGGTTCTGCCTATAAACAAAGACAGGACAGTAAATGGTGTTTTCTATTGTTGGAGGGTTGGTTTTTATTATTATTTATTTATTTGCTTGTAGAGGAGGGTGCGTCAGGCTTCTAGCCACTGCAAACAAACAACAGACACTTGAGCAACTTTTTGCATCTGGCTTAGGTGAATGAATGTGGAACTGAACCTGGTCTGGAAGATTTTGCAAGCAAGTATCTTTAACTGCTGAGCCATATGCCCAACTCCTATTGGATGTCTTTTGAAGTAGGGTTTTTTATAGCCCTGGCTGGCTTGGAACTTGCTATGTAGACCAGGCTGGCCTTATACTACCAAGGATCCCTTTGCCTCTTCCTCCCAAGTATTAGGACTACAGATGTGTGCAGCACACCCAGATTTCTTTCTTTTTTTAGGGAGCATACAAATAATAGGTTTCATTATGACATTTTCATGCACATACATCATTGTACTTTGCTCATATTCACTGCCCTATCACCTTGTCTTATACCCCTTCTACTTACATGCCATATGCATGTATGTATACATACATATGTATACATACATGCATGCATACATACATATACATTAAACCTAGATTTCACATATGAAAGACAACATGGAATATTTGTGAGTCTGGGTTATTTCACTTAATATGATGAACTTTTGCTCTAACTATTATCCTGCAAATACCATTTCACTCTAACATATGGCTAAATAAAACCCCACTCTGTTTATGTAGCACATTTTCTTTATCCACACATCTGTTGAGGGGCATCTGGGTTAGTCTCATATTTTGATTACTGTGCTGTCATAAACATGGCTCTGCAAGTATCTTGGTGGTATGCTGACAAAAATATGGATAGCTTCATGAATCTGCATGTCAGCTTTGGGCAAGGGCCATGCAACCCTTCTCCATTTTTCCCTTTCCACTTTTCATATATGTGCCATTGAAGAGAACATTAAATGTTTTCAAGAAAGAGGGAGTACAGTTAAGACTTGTGTCTCAGCAGGTTCCAAGAAGGGCCTGAGGTAGAGATTAAAAGAAACTCAACCAGAGTTAAGGAGGTGTCAGAAAGTTGTTGTCATATGCCTGCGAGTCATAGGAAGAAGCAGAGGGGAAGAGATTTAAGACATATTTGTTGGGAAACAGCTCTTCATGGGTCTCTTGAGTCGCTATACATCTTGTGTGTTCATTGCTGGCTGCCCTTGGTTCCTACTACCTTTTCAAAGATACTTACATGGAGAATAGCCTTGGAAGAACAGTCTCCCTGGGAAGCACAGAGTAAGCATACATTTGTCCAGTTCTTAAGCTCAGAAGTCCCCTTCTGGAACATGCTACAATGCATATATAAGAGGAATCTGGCTCTTGCCATGACATTTTCCAAGCACCAAGTTATGGAAAAGCAAAAGGATGTTGACTCTGCCTGCTGCTAATGCACTACTAATGAATGACTCATATCTTCTGCCAGCATCCACAAGACTGTAGCAAATCAACTAGTTTGGTTGAAATTAAAGAAAGTCTTAAATCCTTCATGTTCTTGACATGAAGAAAAATCAGCAGGACTGGATAAAAGTAGAAGGTAGGGGAGAGAATGAAACTGCAGAAACCTCTAGGTTTTTAGTTTCTATGACAGAGGCCAGGGATGGCACTACCAAGATGCAAACAGTAACAGGTGCAAGGTAGAAGTATAAGGGCTGCTGGGAATTGGATGGTAAGTTCAGTTTGGAGGGCTATGAACCCTAGTGTGGAAATATTTAATACAGAGCTTGATGATGAAATCTAAAAGGCAGAGTTAAAGATACAGATGTGGGAGTCATTAATATTAGGGGCAACTGAAACCATGAGAGTAAATAACATCATTCTGCTGCCCAGCATACAGAAAGCTTGCTGGACTCTCATTGAGCCCTGGGCAGAGCACTTAAAAGAACCATCCTAGGGCTGGAGAGAAGGTTTAGTGGCTAAGGCTCTTGCCTGCTTAGCCTAAGGACCCATGTTCAACTCTCCAGATCCCATGTAAGCCAGAGGCACAAAGGTGAGGCAAGCACAAGATCACATACAGCCACTAGGTGGCACAAGTGTCTGTGGTGCAATTACAGTGGCTGAGGCCCTGGCATGCCAATTCTCTCTCTCCCTCTCTCCCTCTCTCCCTCTCTCCCTCTCTCCCTCCCCCTCTCCCTCTCCCTCTCTCTAAAAAAAAAAAAACATTTTATTATACAGGAGAAAACTTAACAAGTACATGTCTATCAAACAAATGGTCAGGAACACACATAGAACTGGCTGTAGTTTACACTTAAACTAAAAGTGCTGCAACATTATCTGTGCAATTTGAATCCAAACTGGAATCTCACATACAGAGTTACACATGAAATTCAGCCAGTTCCACATGCAAAACATTACAAATTTATCATTCTCTTATATGCTGTTCAGAAGCAGAACATAATTCCACGACTCTTGATTTCATGGTCATTAAGCAAACAGAACTGTAGGCTTTCTTATTAGGAGAAAGTTCTAGTTATCCACAAAATCGCCTCATTCATTCACTCATGAGAAAACAACAAATAATCAAACTTACTGAAGACCTACTAAATTTACTAAAAGCTAGAAGTTTTAATAGGCCTAAAAAGTATAAACTACCCTTCCTTAAAGGCATAACTAAACCAGAGTGGTGGCAAATATATCAGCCTGGAACTTACATCCATATTTAGCTCCTCTAGCAACTTACTTAATCTCAATAACCTTCCATTTCCTTATCTGTAGATAGGGATCAATTAAAAAGCATGTATTTCAAATGGGTTGAGACATGTATTTGTATGCTGTACAGCACCTGGCAACTCCCCCAAAAAGTGTCAGTTCATATTGCTACCATCGCATAACCCAGCTGAGGAAGACTTAACTGCTCATATTATCTCTCACTGAGGGACAATACAGAACATTATCAATGCCCCTGAAGTGGTTTAAAGCACTAGGAACTCAGAACTTTAGAAGCCTGGTGGAGGCAATAATAGTTAACACTTGAGTCCCTGATGGGTTTTAACTTACTTAATCCATCCCTACAAAGCCATAAATGTATTATTATTCCCATTTTCCAAATGGAAAAACCCAAGGTCACCCAAGAGAAAATACTAGAGGAGGAAATAAACCAAGACTGTCCAGCTCCAGAATCCCAAGCCACCCAACTGTCTCCTCATGGAGACCAGGATTTTTTTTTTTTATGACATGGGTTTATAGGAAAAGAATAGGACCCTCAATTACAGATACCATTCTACTCAATATTTCAATAAAATTTAATAGTGGACAGACTTTCCTGCATTGATGAGGTTTGTGTTTCATAAAATGACCAAGAAGATCTAATGTCTCATGCCAAATGTGCAAAACAAAATCAAAGTACATTGTGGTCAGACTCATGAGCTCCATGTACTCACAGGCTGGGGAAACAAGGTTCAAGCTATGAGGTACTTTACAAGGTAGCATGTCCCTGTTTACCACTGTTGTGTGGTAGCTTGTGAACACTTGCTTATTTTAGTTTAGACTACCCTCCTCTTAGTATGCAGATCTGGCTGTGTGTGTGTCTGTGTGTGGGCGCGGGGGGGGGGGGGGCGCTGGGAGAATGTGACTGCTAAGTTATATAGCCACTGTGTTGCCCACCTTGAACTTGAACCAACTTTTATTTTCAGGACTGGAGTTGTAGCCCAGTGGTAAAGCACTCATGTAGGGCCCCAGGTTGATAACTAACACAATAAATAAATAAACAAGCAAGCAAGCACTTTCTTGCCCCCAGAATCCTGAATAAAGAAGCTTGTTTCATTTTCAAAGAGTTAAAGGTGAAATTCTCTAAATATCCAACTAAGGACTCAGGGAAAACAATACCCCATGTAAGGTGAAACAGCTTAATTTAAAAAAAAATTGTACATAACTTAGTTTCACATAGCTGAACATGAGGCACATCCCTGTGATCTCTGAACTCAGGAAATGGGGCAAGAGGATCAGAAGTTCAAATTCATCCTTGGCTAAATAGTGAGTTCAAGGCCATCCTGGGCTACATGAAACTCTGTGTCAAAGAAAAGTCACTTAATGTATTTTTTCAAGTGCATCTATAGGGATGGAGAGATGGCTTAGTGGTTAAGGGCTCACCTGTGAAGCCTAAGGGCCCCGGTTCAAGGCTCGATTCCCCAGGACCCACGTTTAGCCAGATGCACAAGGCGGCACACGCGTCTGGAGTTCATTTGCAGTGGCTGGAGGCCCTGATGCTCCCATTCTCTCTCTGTCTCTCTATCTGGCTCTTTCTCTCTCTGTTGCTGTCAAATAAATAAATAAAAATGAACAAAAATTTTTTTAAAAAAAGTGCATCTATAGGGGAAAAATTTTGAAGAAAATATATCAAAGCATGAAAAGTGATTATATTGTAATCTGAGCCTAGTGGAGATTCAGTGGTTTTTCAATTTCTCAGTATTTTTCTTTTCTGATTTTTCTTTCAGGCACATATATTACTTGCATAATTTTAATTACAACAAACTAATTTTAAAACAATTTAGAAAGAGGAGGTTGGGGGAAAGGGAGACCAGAAGAGCAACCTAAGGCATCCAATATCCTGTCTCCACTTAACCCTCTCAAACTCTTCTAAATGTATTGGCCTGCTATGCTGTCTAAAAATCCCTGCACTGAAGAGCCACATTACCCTTTGTTTTACAGATGGATTTATGGGTAAACCGGTATGGATACGGAGGAAGGGAGAGGAAAGGCAGGTAGGAAGACAGATGTATACATATATACATCATACATACATGCATACAATGGAGACATACACACAGGCCTGTTTTAACAGAAACATTCTAGACAGAGCCACTCTTCAAAAGAGAGCTGGCTACCTTCTGTAATTCAGCTTTCTTTTTTAACAACTGGTATTTTAAAGGTAACGTTTCATGCATGCTAGGTATGCAGATTCAACCCTTGAAACCATGACTGGAGGTGGATGGTACCCAGTGTAGTCCATGAACTAGGCTTCCCATAACTGTGTCAGAAGAGTAACTGCTCATATAGAACTAGGCACACACATTCTTTGGGCAGTCAGTTATCAATATTTCAAAACTAAAACTGCCTCATTGGAAAGGTTATGCAAAATTAGTTTTCCTAAGAACAGACAGTCTGCTGGCCAGAAAGGACTAAGCTGAGTATGGCGAAAGAGCTGAAGTAGCTTTACAAGCTACGGAATGAACCTCAGCAGCTGCTTACATTTGGGAACACGCATCACACACACATGACTCCATGTGCAACTAGCAATCCTTTAAGCACTTTCAAAACACCAGTCATAACACAGCCCCAAAAGAATAATAATTTGCACATTTTCACAAAATACAATGATTGGAAGAGCTCTGGGAAATTAACAGCACTCTACTGTGGAGGTCAAGTTCATATGTAGAACAAAATGAAAACAAAGTTGAAAGTCTGTCATGTGGCTGTGCTGGACAGAGTATTCAACATGCCCAAGCTGAGTGGAAGTGAGAGCACTGGACACCTGTGGGTGCACACATTCTCCTGGTCCCTGACAGACACCTTTCTGGGGTGCACATATTCTCCTGGTCCCTGAGTATAGGGAAAGAAGGCCACTCTCCTGTGCACTTGCCCAAGACAAGACTTTAAAGTCAAGGGCAATTACACACTTCCTTCCACATGAGGCATCTATGTGGCTGCCAGCCTCAGCACTACATCACAATGGGCAGGAAGTGGCAGCAGGCGACAGGCCATGTGCCCTCCCCCCCCCCCCAGGCTCTCCACCATGACAGGCCAAGGAGAGCAGCCCACAGAAGGAAAGGACTGCAGTATGTGAAGGCCCTTGGTGTTGGAAGAGAAAGGAGGTCAAGAAAACCATGGATAAGACTGAAGGTAGAGGCTGAGCAGAGGACCATGTGTCCAGCAGATGGCCTGCTATCTGCAACCTGTCCAGCAGGGTGAAAGCAAGGATGTTGACCAGAGACATTTCCAAGCAGGACTCTTCAGGCCTGGGGAAATGGCCTGCAGCCTACTTCTGCTTCCTACTGGTCAGAATCTGCAAGTCCAGGCTGGTCCAGCAGAAAGCTGCAGGGCCAGATCTAGAACCTGCAGCCCATTCCCCGTAGGGTTCCAAGCTGATGTCAGGGCACACAAGCTCCACATGAGACAACCACCCCCATTTCCCATACAGCTATAGGAAGAGGCTCAGTGTTTCATCTCAGAGGAAGAAATGTAATGTTTCTTGATTTTGTGAAGAAAAAAATATATATCAACCTACAAGCAAGCCTAAACCCCATGTGCTCCTCATAGAAACAAAAAGAGAAGACATTCAGTTTTTAAAGCACTAGAGCAAGACAGCTGCCATTTTTGTAAATGTCATTTTGTTATGTGTTTTTAATAGTTTTGTTAAAATTTAGCATGTAAGCAGTATGCCCTGAATGATTAGAGGGAAACTAATCCAATGAAACCAAACATGTTTAAAACATCTTCTACTCTTAATAACAACATCAAATAGAAAGCTAGAATTTTAAATATCCATATATAAACAAAGCAAAACACTCAGTGTAATTAATTTTGAATGCATCTAGGGGGTCCAGAACTAATTTTCCTATAGAGACCTCTGGTTTGCAAACTCAGAGCATCCTGTTTTAAACATCTGAAGGAGACCTTGCCAACCCTCTCAAATGTCCTGTGCCTCCTGATGTGCACCCATCTTAGTCACAGTGAAAGGGTCTAATACCAAGGGGGCATCTTCCATCCTACAATGGCTTAACATCCTACTTAAGGTAGAGAAGGCAAAAGCAATTCAGGATGTTAGGGAGAAATTAAAGCTAGATCAACAATTTCTCTGCACTGGGGGCCAGGAGGAGGGAGAAACAAGGAATCAAGAGGTGAAGGAAGCATCCTTGTTTGTGGAAAGTGCTGATGCCTTCCCAACATCCTAAGCCTGTTGGAGCCATTAGCATTGGTAAAGCACAGTCAATATATTTTCAGTATTCAAAGACATTACTAAAAGAACCAGTATAGAAATACTCACATGGGCTCAATATCATTTCAGAGCACTAGGAAAAATGGCAAGGAGAGATCCAAGTATTGCTGGAAAAGACAGGGCTGTTTCTGTCGGAAATTTACCATAGTTAGCTATACGGTATCTGTACTTGCACACTCTAAGAAAATAAACACATAAGATCAAACTGCCTAACCCCAGCTTGACTCCTTTCTGTCTACCCTTCTCCCAGGGCTAAAGTTGGGCACTTAGAGAACACATCAGCCCGGGACCATTCTGAGGCCCTTCCCAATACTGAACAGAACCCTGGGTGCAGGAAGTGTCTGTCACATGCAGCCCTCTAATGGTCTGGAGAGGATTCTCTAGCCTTTAATTCGCCTGACTGGCTTTTTGCTGCACACACCCAGTTTGTCATTGCTGCTACCTCAATAGTGTTATAACAGCAGACACTCAAATAAAATAAGCTCACCACAACCCTCCACTCAGATGCTCATTCAATGACTCAGTCCAAGTTTAGATTATGTAATTAGTGATCCTGTCTCCATCCAAAGTCGTACATAGTGGATTCAGATTAAGAATAAGGCAGCTGCTATGTGTCATTGGCTAGAAATTGTAACCAGTGCTTTAAGTACAGTCAGTTCTGCTATAAAAAGAAGTACCAGATGAACCATCTCCCACACATCACCTAGAGCCCAGGTGCAATCACAGAGGAGCTAGTGAGATGCATAAGAGTGCTGCTTCCGCCAAGTGTGGTGGCGCACGACTTTAATCCCAACACTCAGGAGGCAGAGGTAGGAGGGTCGCTGTGAGTTCAAGGCCACCCTGAAACGACAGAGTGAATTCCAGGTCAGCCTGGACTAGTGTGAGACCCTACCTCGAAAAAAAAAAAAAAAAAAAAAGAGTGCTGCTTCCATGGCAAGCCAACAACCTGTACCAGGCTGATGGAGACAGACACTGAGGATACTCAAAACATACCAGAGCAGAAACCCAGAAGCTGCTGAGAGCTCCACACCCACCATGGCTCAGGGAATTTTGTGGAAGAGCAGAAGGAAAGATTGTAAGAGCCACAGGGTGGGATGGAATGGCCAGAGGCATTGCCCCTGCGCAGTCAGCTTCATGTTGCTAGAAGAAAACACAAGACTAAGAGCAGTCTGTGGGAGGAGAGGGTTTATTTTGGCTTATAGACTAAAGGGAACACTCCACAATGGCAGAGAAAATGATGGTATGAGCAAAGAATGGATGTCACCTCCTGGCCTACATCAGTTGGACAACAGGAGAGTGTGGCAAACACTGGCAAGGGGAAGCTGCCTATAATATCCATAAGCCCGCCCCCAACAATACATCACCTTCAGGAGACTCCAATTCCCAAACTGCCACCAGCTGGGGACCTAGCATTCAGAACATGCAAGTTTATGGGAGACACCTGAATCAAACTACCACATTCCACCCCTAGACCCCATAAAGTGACAACATTTCATGGTGTAAAATGCAAGGCATTCAATCCAACTTTAAAAGTCCCCATAATTTTGAACAATCCCAATGATGTTCAAACAATCTATAGACCAAGATCTTTTAACTGAGACATAACACCAAAAAGAAAAAAGATGCATGATGGTAAAAATAAACACTCACACTGCAAAGATGGCATTGGGCATAGCAAAGAAACACTGAACCAATATAAGATTTAAAACAAACAGGGCAAACATCAAACTCTGTAGCTCCCACTCTTACAACTCTAACCAGAACAAGTCTCCAAATCCAATAATTCTAACCAGCAGCAAGTCTCTGGAGTTCCAATTCCACCCCTTCAGCAAGGTACTCACAGTCCCAGAAAACATCATCCAGTGCTGGCAGCTCTCATTATGGTGTCCCCATTGGGTCTCTACTGCAACCCATAGTTCATCCTCATGGCTCCATTGGGCCTCCACACAGGTACCCCAACAAGCCTGCTTCACACTGCCCATGGCCATTTCCAAAATTAAGCAAATCATGTTGCAAACTAAATGACTCTTTCCTGCATCAGTTATACTCCATAGCACCAGGCAGGTTACCAACTTGTTAATTCAGGGGAGAATAAAGCCAACTTGAGAGAGAAGGATACTCCTCAAGCATTCAGGCCCTGACTTTCAAAACAGTCCACATTCTTCCTGCTGTCCCAATGCTGATCAGCTAACCCAATCTCAATGGTTGTAATGTCTCAAACAATTGCAGCTGAAAGGGCAAAGATTTCCTTTTTCCTGTGCCACATCCTTCTGCACACACCAGTCCATTTCTATGCAATGCAACCCTGCACAAGTTCTCAGAACATAGGCCTACCATCAAGCATGTCACACACACTGCTTCTAGATCAGTCCAGACAAAGATCTTTCTCACCCTCATAAGCCAAACCTCACAGTCCATAGTTCTTACTGCATTTAGATCTTTCAACTCTGACTAGAATAGTACATCAAGCTGTACTTACAACACTGCAAGGTGTCTCTTAGCCAAAATGTCAAGTTGTCTACATTCCTCTCAAAAAATCAGCTCTAGAAGGCCAAAGCTATAGAACCAGATTTCTAGCAACAAGAACCCCATTTCTCAGTACCAATTTTAACTTTTGCAGTCAGTATCATGTTGCTGGCAGAAAACACCCAACCAAAAACAGCTTATGGGAGAAAACAGTTTATTTGGGCTTACAAACTTGAGGGGAAGCTACACAATGGCAGGAGAAAACAATGGTATGAACAGAGGGGGAACATTACCTCCTGGCCAACAGCAGGTGGACAACAGCAGCAGGAAAGTGTGCAAACACTGGCAAGGAGAAGATGACTATAACACCCATAAGCCCACCCCCCAAAAAAACATTAGCTGCAGGAGACTTCAATTCTCAAAGTGCCACCAGTTGGGGACCTAGCATTCAGAACATATGTTTATGGGGGACACCTGAATCAAACCACCCCCCAACAACGGCTGACGGTTGCTCTCACAACTCATAATCCACAGCTCCATGGTGCATACCAACCAGCAATCCTACTGAGGAGGGCCCTCAGTGGAATGGGGGCAAGGAGCAGGGAAATAATACCAACATATGATATGTCCATACAAATCTCCTACTTAATAAAAATAAACAAGAATGAGGGCTGAAGATATGGCTTAGTGGTTAAGGTTTTTGTCTGCCAAGCCAAAGGACTCAGGTTATTCCCCAGGACCTACATAAGCCAGATGCACAAGTGGTGCATATGTCTATAGTTCTTTACAGTGGCTGAAGGCCCTGGTGTGCCCTTTCTCTCTGTCTATCTGCCTCTTTCTTTTCTTTTTCTCTCTCAAATAAATAAATAAATTTTTAAAAAGAATGAGATTAAATAAATAAAGTAGAAGTATCAAAAAAAAAATCACCATGCTATGCCAAAACCACAGGATTTATGGGATAGCAGGATTGAGGTACCACACAAAAACAAAGCTTACAAAGACAGGAACCTGAGGAAAAACAGTAGCATAGCTTTATATATGTAAAATGGCTAAGAAAAGCATGGGCTCTTTTGCCTTAAAAACTACCAGGAATCTACTTGCCAAAGTAGGTATCAGAATGGGAGGGACTTGTGGCTTGTTGAGAGGTGGCAGGAGAAATCTGGTAACAGAGGAGGGTGGGTATGGCTCCTAAAACACCTGGTAAAGGAAGGTAGCTGGCAGGTGGCAGGGTGGAGGGAGGAGGGGCATATTCTGTGTCTCCCTAGATGACTCACTTTAACTGGGTGCTATTTTCTGAGTTCATTTTATGTTTTTCAAATCATAAGTATATATATAATTCATATCATCAAACAGCTTCCTAATACTTCAATAAAGTTGGAACAAATTTGCATTTCTAAAACATGTTATAGCAGAAATAATTGTGTTTTATCTGATGGAATCTAGGCAACACTAAAAGATGAACTCTGTTTTCCAGGAAGGGAAACCAAGGCTCAGAGAAGACAAGTGATTCCCACTGCCGTCAGGTGCATAGCTGAGGCCCTGTTATCTGTGGAGGGACAGAACAGACTCCTCCAGTGCTATTTGGCTGGGCCACAGAGATGCAGGGTTAGACAGTGGTACCACCCAGTCTCTTACCTCACACTATGAGCTTTGCCCCAGAGATGACTGAGTTTCTCCCAAGGAATTTTTCAGAGTCAAGAGAATTGTAGGACATTTCCTGAAGCTCTGGGATTCACTTTCTAGAAGTTTCTTTCCTGTTTTCACACTCTCTTCCTAGGAGTCAGTGTTCTGGCTCCTGTGCAAGGGAGAGACTTCTTTTTCCACAAAGCAGCTGCACAGGAGAAATCTGACCAAGATGCTTCAGGTTCCCATGTTGCCCTCAGAGGATCAAACCAAACTCCTTAGCAGTATGCCAAGCTCTGCCAGATCTGCCCTAGAGAATATGGCAAGCCCCAGCTATGTCCCACCAAATGCTGCAGACACACTAAATGGCTTCCAGTTCCCAGTGCTCTGTGAGTTCTCAATCCAAACTCAACCCTGCGTACTGCCTCCTGCTCTCCCTGCTCAGTGCCTTTGCCATCCAGATCTCAGCCTCCAAGACCCTCTCCCTCACCCCCAGGAAGCCCTCTGGGATTCTATCCTTACATCTAGATTAAAAGTCTCGCAAGTGTGCTGGAGAGATGGTTCAACAGTTAAAGGTGCTTGTTTGTAATGTCAAATGGTCAGGGTTCAATTCCCCAGTACCCATGTAAAGCCAGACACACAAAGTAGTGTACTTGTCTAGAGTTCCTTTGCAGTGGCAGAAAGCCCTGGTGTGCCCATACTTTTTCTCTTTATCTCTTTGCTCTCCTCCCATCTCACAAAAATATTAGAAAAACAAAGAATACCCTCACAGGTGCTCCCACAGCTCCTGTACATTCCCTCCTACAGCTGCTAGCACACTTTGATAAAATAACACATTTGTCTAACCATTAGGCACTGTCAAGGCAGGGACAGCATGACTAAGTGACTGAATGCATTTGCATAACACACAGCATGAAAGAGCTTTCATTTACAGCATACCATCCAACCTACATGTGCCATTAAATGAACAAGTGGAAAACCAAACAAACACATTAGTCATTATCACATAGCCAGTAGACTATGGAACATTCACTCATAAGCTCAACTAAGTTATAACTATTATGTTCTAGGCATTACAAGCACAGCAATGACCAAATCATACAGAAACCCCATTCTTGTGTAGCTCACATAATCACATAACTGAAGAAATGAACAGAGTACATCATTCATTATGTTGGTCTACCAGTGATGGTGTATTACCTTCACATTGCTGGGACAAAACACCCACCAAAAGCAGCATATGGAAAGAAGGGGTTGATTTTTGTTTATAGTCTCAAGATATGTTCCATGATGGCAAGGGAAAGGATGGCATGAGCAGAGTCTGGGCATCACCTCTGCCACTGCAGAGGGTAACAGCATCTAGAGTGTAAACCAAACTAACACTGGCAAGGCCTCAAGTTCCACCCCCAGCAACATACCTCTTTCAGTAAGGCTCCACCTCCCAAACCACCACTAGCTGTGGAACCAAGCATTTGGAACACATGAGTTTATGGAGGACATCTGATTCAAACCTCCACTTGGAGATACTATTAAAAAAAAAAAAAAAAAAAAGCAAAAAAAGAAATGGGCAGCAGCACTTTTCTAACCAAGACATGGAACAAGTGAGGAAGTGATTCCTGCAAGGGATCACTGAACTTTATAAAGAAGGGACAATAAGTGCCAAAATGCTGCAGGAGGGGGAGGCCTTGCACATACTTGGAGAACCACAAGGACCATGCAGCTAGGAAGGAGCATATAGCCTATCACATCTGGGGGTAAGAATAAAAACAGCTAGCATCTCCTGCAAGCCTACTATGTGCCAAGAGAACACAGTGATGACTACAAAGTTATTTCCTATCCTTAAAGGCCTTACATTCTTTTTTTTTTTTTTTTTTTTTTTGGCCTTACATTCTTGACCCAGGTTTAAATATGCTAGAATGAAACCACATGCTCTGAGATGCAGGATGCTCTATGCAAAGGTCAAGTCTCTCCTTAGCCTACCAGGATGAGGAGGATGCCTTGAAACTGCCTCATCAGACCTTCCACCACATGAAGAAACAGGTGGTGAAAGTTACTCCTATCAGTAATTCTTGTGTTGGCTTCCAAGGGATGAACAAGAACACATCCTCTGTATGTAAAGAGTGCCAGCAGCCACATCACAGGGCTATATGAGCTGTGGCTATCTGATCAAATGCACAAAATTAACAGGAAAAAAATGTTTGAAAATGTATTATTGCTAAGGAAATTACATAATAAAGGCAAAAATGTCCCTATTACTTAAAGTAATGAAAGCAAAAATAAGGATTTAAAAGTCTCCTAGCTCTGACTGAAATTTGCTGTGCATTATTTTTCTACATGTCTTTTTTACTTTAGAAAAACCACTACTAATTGCATTCACATTACATAGTATCAACCAAACCTGGATTTGGATTTCCTCCAAGACCACCAACAGTCTCAAGTTACAGCAAGTTTATTAAATGGCATTTTTTTCTCTTTTATGCAAAACAGCCAAAATCTTGTTATGTTTTGGAGTAATTAAACAGATAAGTACTTGATAAGTAACATTTTAAGAAAATCCCAACATATAAATAAGAGAAGTGTGCACATTTTTTTAACTCACAAAATAATGAAGGAGTTTAAAAACATACAGTTTATTGGTGGCTGGGAGCCTGAAACTAATGAAAACAATGTTTATGAGTTTAGTTTCCATAACTTTCCTTTTGTGTTCTCTGGGTGCAGATGCTCTTAACTGTACTCTAGGAAAAGGAGGCAGGAACACAGCTGGAACCAAATATACAGGGAATTGGGGAGCAGTTCAGTTGCACCCTATTTAAACTCCACTGAGGTCAGAGACCAGCTCCCTCTCAGATGAACACGGCATGATGGCCTATCATTTTCACAGCAACACTTCTTTCAGTTCTAAAGGTGTTTCTAGCCTCAGTCTTCCTGTCACAAGCTCTGCTCACTTACTCTTTGCAGCACAAACTTAGATCATTTCCTGATGATCAAATCACCCAAGTGCATCATCATCAACACCAGGGCAACTGCCAAGGCCAAATAGAAGGTGTCTGGCTTACAAAGCAGATCCCATCAAACCTCTTCTCATTATAGGAGTCTCTCCTGAGTCCTCTCCAAGTATTGAGTTCTTTTTATAACAATTATTTCAGGATCCCACACATGGTTCTTTATTTTAATTTTAATTTTATTTATTTACCTATTTATTTGAGAGAGAGAGAGAGAGAATATGGATGCACCAGGACCTCTAGCCATTGTAAGCAAACTGCAGACACATGTGCCACCCTGTGTACATGTGATCCCAGCATTCGTGAGGATGACACAGGAGAACTGCAGTAAGACTGAAGCACAGCTGGGTTATAGTGAGTCCCTGTCTCAGAAAGAAAGAAAAAAGAGAGCTGCTTCCAAAGAATATAGTCAAAAAATATATTATGTATGAATTGCATACTATAAATTTCATCTCATTTCAGTTAAATAATATAGATGTATAACCATTACTATCACTTTCAAAAGTCCTGCTGGCCCTGTAGCAGACTTTGCTCACCCACCTACCCTAGCCTGAGCCTGGCAGGCACTGACCTGCTCTCTGTCATTAGTGTTCTGCACCTTCTAGAAATGTACTGTAAAAGGACTTGGGCAGAATGTCACATGGTCTCTTACATCTGCTTCTCTCACCTGATGTAATGTGCCTGAATGTAATGTGGTAGATAAATTTCCTACACTAAATCACCTTCTGCTGAATGGATGTACCACATTCTGTTTATTCTCTTTATCCACTCATGACTGATTCTGTGGTTTTCATGTCAGGCTGCTATGAACAGTGCTGCTTTGACCACCTGCAAACATGTCTTTAAGTGTATATATGTCTTATTTTCTTTTGGAGAAATAACTAGATGTGGAGCTTCTGGATTATATGGTAAAGTTATGTTTAATGCTTTTTAAATTATCAACATGATGCAGGATAGAAAGTCAGGGAAGATTAAGGGACAGGGGCCCCTCACTCTGAAGTCTGGATGAAATCTCTCACCAACTGAGAGTCAAGAATTCCGGCACAACTACTAATATTTGCGGGGAAGGTTAAAGACACAGAGACAATATTCCTTATACATAAAGATATTTTAAATAGAATGTTAAAATAGCAGTAAACCATGCTTAGAACCTGGGTCTATATCTCCTTAAAATATGGCCTTGTTCCTTTCTCAAATGTAAGGGGAAAATTCTCTGAGAAGTCTCAGAAACAAGACCAAAAACTTTGTTTATAGTAAAGACTTGACTTAGTTCCCTGTGCAACCCTTGTGACCTAGGATTTTACCTTATCAGATGCAGCCCTCTCCAGGCACCTCAGGAACCACTCTATGACCTCATTTAAGATAGGCCATTTCAGAAGCCATCAAAATCTTCTGTAACTATTGTTAAGAGGTTTAATCCTTATGCTCTTGAGAAGCTCATACCCACACTTGAGTATATCTCATCCTCTCCCTGAGCACTTCTCTACTAACCCCATACTTAAATCTATGTGAAAATCTCTTTTCTAGTCACCTCCAACTCTGCTTTGTTCTGGCTCACCCTAGAATTCTATTCTTCAATGAAGCCAAGACTCCAGTCTCTCACAGAACTCAAGCTGCTGCTGGCAGCACCGTGGAGCTGTCTCCTGCCCCACTGCCACCAACAAAACATGTCCTACGTGGCTGTATTGTTTTATAGTTACACCGAAAGTGCATGAGAGTCTCTCTCTCCATATCCTCACCAGCATGTGGAACTGATCATTTTCTTTTAATTAAAGCCACCTGCTGGGCATAGTAATGCACGCCTTTAATCCCAGTACTTGGGAAGCAGAGGTAGGAGGATCGCCATGAGTTCAAGCCCACCCTGAGACTACATAGTGAATTCCAGGTCAGCCTAGGCTACAGTGAAACCCTGCCTCAAAAAAAAATAAACAAATAAAAGGCAGTAGTATCTTATTGTGGTTTTAGTTTACATTAGAATATTCAGAAACACTAAGCAATGCTTGCCATATGATATTAAGAGATATAAAAACAGGATTGAACATTGTTTTTTTTTTTTTGGTTTTTCAAGGTAGGGTCTCACTCTGGCCCAGGCTGACCTGGAATTAACTCTGTAGTCTCAGGGTGGCCTTGAACTCACGGCGATCCTCCTACCTCTGCCTCCCGAGTGCTGGGATTAAAGGTGTGCGCCACCACGCCCGGCTTGAACATTGTTTATATAAATGATCTCACATGTGTGACTGCTGCATGGACACAGAGACTGAAAACAACTACATCAAAATATTGACACAAGGAGCAGATTCTTTACATTTCACTATGAATTTTTGTACAATTAAATATGTACTAGAAAAGCATTTAAAAATGAAAGATACTGCTACAATACTGAGTCTGTCCATATGCCCATGCCTCAGTTCAACCAAGCTCTGCTAACCCCTTACTATCCATTCTAGGCATTATCTATAAAACCAGATCCGCTTCTTTCTCTGCCCTACTCTGAGCAATGGGCAAACCCAAAGCCAAACACAGCCCAATTGTATTTGCATCATCTATAAGTTTAAGAGCAAGTTTTTACATTTATAAATGTTCGGGAAAGAGCCGAAGAACATTTTGCAGCATATGAAAGCTATATGAAATTTACATTTCAATCCTATAAATAAACTTTTGTTGGAACATAGCCTTGCTTCCTTGTTTCTGAGCTGTCTGTGGCCACTTGGCACTGCTGGAGCTGAGTAGATGCTGTGAAGATCACATGCCTGCCAAGTCCCAAACCTCTACCCTTTGGCCTCTTACAGGTGTGTTGGTCACTGCCTGCCCATCCCTCATGGTAACACAGAGAAGACAAACTCAGATCTTTCAATTTAAGGAAAACTCATTGGAATTGAAAACTGTTTGAATTGTCAGTTCTATTAATTTTCATTAATATATCTTCTTTGTAAGTATAAGATTTGGCCTGGAGGGATGGCTTAGTGGTTAAGGCGTTTGCCTACAAAGCCAAAGGACCCAGGTTCGATTCCCCAGGACCCATGTTAGCCAGATTTACAAGGGGGCGCACATGTCTGGAGTTAGTGTGCAAGCAGCTGGAGGCCCTGGCATGCCCATATTCATTCTCATTCTCTCTCTCTCTCTCTCTCTCTCTCTTCCTCTTTTGCTGTCAAATAAACAAATAAAAATAATACTTTAAAAAGTAAATAAATGAAAGTGTAAGATTTGTGCTTGACAATGGCAATATCAAAATCCTTCAAAGCATTTATATTTCTCTGCAAAGCAACTAATAGTTTCTCCATACTTGTAAATCACACTAAGAAATAAACCAATGACACTGTGAATTCCAAGTCAGCCTAGGTTCGAGTGAGACCCTATCTCAAAAAACAAGCAAAGAAAAACAATCCTGACCATACATGGAATCAGCATAAGCAAAAGGCCACTGACTTTCCATGGAATAGAGTAGGTAGATATTCTCCTGGGCTGTATGGGAGGCAAAGACATCAAGGCCTTTTTCCTCTGAACCAGTACTTCCATCTCTAAGAATTACTGCCAGGAAAATAACCATAAATGTGCACAAGGATTTACAGACCATGGCCTATTTATATTAGAAATCAGACAGCAGGGGCAAGAAGGGAGAGAAAAGAGAGAGTCCTAATGTTCGTAAAAAGGAGTAATAGAACTGAAATAATCACATGCAATGCTAAATTGTACAGTGAGATTAAAATGTGATGGATTGAGAATTCTGTATTCTAATATAGAAATCTGCTCACACCATCAGCAACTAGGAGGGAAGAAAAGCCAGTCAGCAAATCAACTTTCAAGGGCATACATTCTTTTTATTAAATTGGACACTGATCTAGAAAAAGGTTTACAGTATATAGGCTTAAAACACAGTAACTATTATCTCATCGTTTTTTCTGTTTACTTGTCTTTCTCACTTTCTACAAAAAGAACTTTCTAATGGTTGCCATGGTTTAAAATTTTTATTTATTTATTTGAGAGCTACAGACAGACAAAGGAGGGAGGGAGGAAGGAAGGGAGAGAGAGAGAGGGAGGGAGAGAGAATGGGCGTGCCAGGGCTTCCAGCCACTGCAAACGAACTCCAGACGCATGCGCCCCCTTGTGCATCTGGCTAACGTGGGTCCTGGGGAGTCGAGCCTCGAACCGGGGTCCTTAGGCTTCACAGGCAAGTGCTTAACCGCTAACCCATCTCTCCAGCCCAGTTGCCATGGTTTAAACATGAAATGTCCCTCCCCCAGTGCATCTGCATGAATACTTGGTCCTCAGTCAGTAGCACTGATTTAAGAAGTTATAGAACCTTAGGGATGTAGGACTTAGCTAATAGATGTAGATTGCTAGGGGCTGGCCTTCAAGCTTACAGCCTGCCCAGTTTCCTGTTTGTCACTACAATGTGACCAGCTGTCTCACATTACTAATAGACCAAGTCAATTGAGCTACCATATATCTTCCCCACTACCAGGAACTGAACTCTGTGAACTGTGAGCCAAAATAAACCATTCCTCCCTTAAGGTTCTTGTCAAGTGTTTGGTCAAAGCAATGAGAAAATTCACTAATAAAATGATTTTTAAAATTAATTTTATTTAACTTTATTTCTTTATTTGAGAGAGAGAGAAGAAGAAAAGGCAGACAGAGAGAGAGAATGGGCCCACCTGGGTTTCCAGCCACTGCAAACAAACACCAGACACATGTGCCACCCTGTGCATCTGGCTTATGTGAGTACTGGGGACGCAAACCTGGGTCCTTAGACTTTGCAGGCAAGCATGTCAACCATTAAGCCATCTCTTCAGCCCCCAAATAATAAAATTTTTAACAACAACATAAGACTCTAGGACACTCACAGAAGCAGGATAAAGGGAAAACATATTTATTAATCAATTAATTCATACAAATTAGGCTGCATGTCCTTATAGGCAGAGAGTATACTCATTCAATAAATATCTATTTAGTAGATGGATCTGGAAAGGATTATACTAAGTGAGGTAACCCAGGCCCAGAAAGCCAAATGCCACATGTTCTCTCTCATATGTGGATCCTAGCTACAGATGATTGGGCTTCTGCGTGAGAAGGAAAATACTTAGTAGCAGAGGCCAGTAAGTTAAAAAGGAGATATAAAGGGAAGAGAAAGCAAAGGAGGAGGGTACTTAATAGGTTGGTATTGTATATATGTAAGTACAATGTTTGAGATGGGGAGGTAATATGATGGAGAATGGAATTTCAAAGGGGAAAGTGCGGGGAGGGGGGGAAGGGAGGGTATTACCATGGGATATTTTTTATAATCATGGAAAATGTTTAAAAAAATTGTGAAAAGAAAAAATAAATAAATAAATATCTATTTAGTGTCTTCTATGTCCCAGACATTGTTCCAAATATCATGGTTTTATAAGTTTAAGAAAAAAGACAATTTCTGCCTTCATAAAATTTGTAGTGTCTTAGATGTCTCACATTTCTGGATCTCCTCCACCAGCAAGCATAGGGCTGGAAAATAGGCAAAAGTCCTACATCAAAAGTTAGTGTTGATTAGCTTCTTAACAAAAGGACTCAGTCCAGCAAGCTTCCCAGGAAGGACATGTACATGTTTTTGTAGTCACACACAAAAAAATGTTGGCACTAAACCCAACTTTTCCCAAAGCTGTCTAGTGTACAGAGTGGGTAAACCTGGAATGCTGAAGACCAGTCAGACACCACAGGTTCCTGGGGCCACTCTGAGTCAATCCCCTCAGGAGAGGGGAAGCTGTCAGATAATATTTCATGAATAGCACAGCTTAAGTTACTTGAACCAGCTGGGACTTTTCTTAAGCTACATTTTCCTCTAGCCAAAATCATCCTGGCTGAAGCAGCCTGTCGAGCATCACGCCACAGAGCAACGGACAGGCCTTTCTGTTTTCCTCATAACTGCAGACACTGCCTCTTCTTGGGACAATGGAAACCCACAGACCCAGGATTGGCTTATGTAATAACTGGCTCCTACTGAGCTAAGCCACTAAGAGACCCGCACTCAATTTCAGAGGACAGATTTTTCTCCTTCCGGGCCAGAGCTGCTCATAAAGTACTGACTCGAAATAAGTGCCCATGGGTGCACCCAGTCCCCACAAGTCTTGAATCATGAACACATCAACTCAGTGGAATTTTTTTTCCAAATGCAGCACTGAAATTTCAGCAGTTTCCAATAGATATCAAATATATTAATTGTAGCAACGTTATGGATGTTGGGCATGAAAGCCACCAACTCCATTATATGGCACAAAGGAGTCTCAGGCACTGAAAAAGGAAGCAAGGTGGTAACTTCCCTCTAGCACTCTATCCCTGGGTAAACTTGACTTCTTGGAGTGTATGGATGAAATACAGAAATGGTACAAAGGTTAAATGTGAGATTTCTTTTTAATTTATTTTATTGGTGTGCCAGGGCCTCTGGCCACTGCAATCAAACGCCACACATGTGCACCATCTTGTGTGCATGTGTGAAATTGTGCACGTGCATCACCTTGTATGCTTGGCTTATGTGGATCCTGGGGAGCTGAACCTGGGTCCTTAGGCTTCCCAGGGATACACCATAACCGCTAAGCCATCTCTCCAGTCCTAAATGTGAGACATATGCAAACCACCTTGCTCTGACCCAGGCACAATGTGAGTACTTAAGTACTTACTAAAGGTAGTGCCAGTGTTTCTTGCTCCAGGATCCCCACTGTCTTGAAGGGACAAAACTGAGCAACAGGTTGTCACTCCCCTCCACTCTCAGGAACTGCTTTCAGAGCACTGACAAGGAGAGAAGCCTGCCACTAATGGATTATTCTCAAAAGTCCTCCAAACAGTGGGGAGCAAGGGGCTGGTTCCAATGGCCTGAATCCCAGCTTCATCTCTGTAGGCTTCCTAGCTAGCTGTAGTACCTCCTGTGAGCTATCCAACTTCTGCACTATCTATACAACAGCAATAAAAACAATACCCACCTAATAGCAAAGGCTTGTTGTATAAATTAAATGGAAAAATATTTATAAAGTCCTAACACCATTATCCCACAACCATCCGAGCAGGGGCTGCATCCAGAACTTCATCTGACCTTTTGAAACTTCCTGTCAACTCTTGGTATGTGTTAGTTCTTACATCCACATGCTTCCAAAGCCAAGGCCAAAAGAACTACTTCTAGCTAAAGTTAAATTCACATCAGACTTAATCAGCACACAGTAGAAATTTCTCAACAAGCTAGCAGAGTAGACAAAGAAAGAAAATTCACTGCCTAGGGTTTCAGTTCTCCTGGAATAGTTTTCCCCCTCTTAACCTCCCAAAGTCCTCCATATGTTAAAAGCAAAACAACAAAAGCCTTCCACAGTACAACTGAAGCTTCAGGATCCAAAATTCACTCTCCCATTCTTTGATGGCCTGTGGTAATACAGACAGATTTCATTAAATAATCCAACATATATGAGGAAAAATACAGCCTGATTACAAGGGTTGGGGACAGAAAGAGCCTATTTCATAATATGCCTTATAGAGAACACCAAACCATAATGGCTTCAAATATGTCTCTCTGTTTAGGAATTCCACCCTTGTGTCCTTGCCAACTTGAGCTTCCATCAAAGTGATAATGTGAGATTTTGAAATTTTACCAATGACAAGTGACAAATTAGAATTTTTATTTAATAAGCTAGCCACCTTTGCTTTACTAAGAGGGAGGAGCTTTGGTTTCAGCCATGCTTCTTGACATCTGTACAGTATTTTGTGGTGACATCTGTAAGATACGCTCAGAACTGGGATGTATATATGTAACTGCTGCTAAGCCTACAACACCTTCCTCACTTCCCCATTTCCCTCCTACAACACATCTCTTTTATTGACAATTGCTATGTTGGAAAATTTACAAATTATTCAAGTTTAATCCTTCCAATGACACTATGAAGAAAGTATTAATGAATAAATAATCCCACTTTATGGTGAAAATTACAGACTAAGGAGGCTTAAACTGTACCATTACTAATGGGCAGCTAAGAGATTAGAACTCAGCTGTAAGTCTCTGTCACGCGTGCTTTCCACTCAACCACTCAAGCAGCAGACGGGCCACCTTGCTTCTCTTTCCAAAGCAGCATCTTCCTGTCTGGGTCTTGTTCTCAGTCTCAGCAGTGATCTCCTCAAAGGTGCATGCTTTGTCTCATGAGGAAGACTAAATTTTCTGATGGAAGGAGCGGTACCATTTCTCTATCCCTCTCACAACACTAATTGTTACAGAGGGGCATAGAGTCTAAGAAACTTGTATGACTTACTCAAGACCACACTGAAATATCAAGCAGGCTCATGAAACACGGGTCCTTTCTTTCTTAATTTTTGTCCCTTACAAAAGGGACATGCACACTGTTGAAGTCAGGCTCACATTGCTGGTAGAAATCACCAAACCAAGAACAGCTTGTGGCAAAAAGGTTTATTTGGGCTTGTGGATTCGGGGGGAAGCTCCATGATGACAGGGGGAAACAACAGCAGGAGCAGAGGGTGGACATCACCTCCTTGCCAACATGACGTGGACAACAGGAACAGGAGAGTGTACCAAATACTGGCAAGGGGAAACTGGCTATAATACTCATAGGCCCACCCCCAACAATACACTGCCTCCAGGAGACATTCCCAAATCTCCATCGGCTGGGAACCTAGCAGTCAGAATACCTGACTTTATGGGGGACTCCTGAATCAAGCCACCACACACACCTATACCTGCTCCTATGAGTCAATGTCCACAGATAGTATTTTCTTTCCCAAGATGGAAAGGTGCTGTGTTTCTAGGTCTAAGGACACCACAGATAATCCCACTATTACAGAACTAACTGATGACCTGAAGGTATTTGAGTGTTTTTAAAGATATAAATGGAAGAAATGTGTCATGAGAATCTCCAAATGCTATAAGAACTTTTGGTGTCACTCAGGAGGGCAAAACTTGCCCTTCTTCCATAGACACAACGTTATGAAGATCCTGTGGAAACTAGGTCTACTCCTGGAGAAGCTTTGGAGGCCTTCAACTTCTGGGGCACTCACAATTTTACTCTATTACTAATTGGGACCTCACATCTAAACATCAGAACAGAAATACAAGGAGGCACATTTGAAATGCAGAGAAATCATAGGACAGTCTGCACATGGTTTGAAGTTCAACTCAGGAGTTCACCTCTGAAAGGCTCTCTATATGCTGCAATGTTGGAAGGGTGCATAAGCTAATGAGCCCATGAACAAGGTACATGGTGCTCAGAAGAGGATGAGAGTTTTACACATTGGACATTCACCATCAGCCACATCATCATTTCATTTCCATCATCTCCTAATACACCAGAACTAGGGGGAAAAAAACACTTATTTGGGGCTTTTCTAAACATAACAACATTGTTCCCTTTTTTGTAGAAAGACTATGAAACAGCCCTTTCTCTCTGGTTGTAGAAATCACTTCCAGTTTGGCTGCTGCCATTAACCAAAGAATTGGAAGGGCTGGGAGCAAGGGTGTTGTGACAAAAATAGATACAAGTTGGAGGACAGATAGAGAGACAAGTGAAAAGTAGAGAAGGAGCTGGAGAGATGGTTCAGTGGTTAAGGGCATGTGCTTGCAAAGCCTGCCACCCAGAGCTCAATTCCCAAGCACCAATGGAAAGCCAAATGTAAAGTGTTGCATGCATCTGCATTCCCCTGTGACAGTGGAGAAGAGCCAGGAGAATGTGAAGCCCACAGGCCAGCCAGTCTGGCTTCATTCGCAGTCTAGCAGTTCCTTTGCAGGAAGTAGCAAGAGACCCTGTCTCAAGCAAGGAGATGGAACACAGACAAAATTGTCCTCTGACTTCCGAGCACACATTGTCACATGTGTGTGCACATATGCACATTTAAAGAAAAAGAAAAAGAGAACAGAATAAACAATGATGGGGGAATGTAGGTGGGGACCAAACAGGATTCACCGTATAATTTTCTCAACTTTTTCAATCCTCCAGTACTTTTCATGATACAATATATCTCTGTACTTATCCTAACAAAGACCCAATCTGGAAAGACTCCTGCTAAAAAGGGCTTCTGTGGTAACAAGCATCTAGAAATAATCCCTCAAGCTTCATTTTAGACAGATTTCAAACTTCCCACTGGGGTGCAGACACAACCTACAGAAAGAGAAAGACCTTTCCAAAGCAACAAGATTGAGTTCCTACCTGTTTTATAGAGCAACTGGCTGTGGACACTCTCTGCACTTAGCCTCAAAATTGCTACTGTGCGACATGGACAACAGAGCCTTAGTACATGACCACCGACCCACTTTCGTTACCACAAGGGTTCTGTGGAAACACTGTGCTCCTCACAGGCCTCAGCAGGCAGGTGGCTTCCAAGAGCACAACTAGTTGCCCAGGAGGAAACAGACACAAGGCCACAGATTAGTACATTCGACAAACCAGCCAGCCTCAGCCTCCAAAACTTTCCCAATCTTGAAAAAAATAACCCAAGCAGATGAAACTGAGACAAGAAAGCAAAGCTCTGCCCTCCTTCTAACCTTCCTCTTGTGTGAGTCACAGTTGATGCACTTTGGTTTTGATTAGAGAGCTCTGCCGTGCCTCCCCGCGCCTCACAGCCCCCCATGCCCCATCCTAAACAGGGATGGCCTCTTATTAAAGACAATCATGCTTTAATCTATGTACCAGAGCATGCTAATGATACTGTACTGGGGTTTGGTCCTTTGCCAAAGAGAAAACACTGCCAATATTTGTAGACTTCCAACAGGAAATTAAATAACTGCCCTGCTGGAAATATGAACCAATTTACAGTGGTCAAAGCTGAATCTTCCAAAACACTGGCATGGTTTATGTGGACCCAGCACTAGGAACATTTGAAGAAGGAGATGTGGGGAGCTCAAGTAAAAACTCAGCACAAATCTCCAAGGAAGACCTAGAAAATGGGCCTTTCTCCCCTCTGCCCTAGGTCTATCCTTCTTGTCGACAGAGACCACAGGGCGTTTACATCACACTGCTCAGAGAAATATGAACTGCCAGAGTCTCAGGCGGGGCAGCATCACAGCCACATATCCAGCAGCAGAGGCCAGCCGGAAATGCAAAGCCCCAGGTCTTCCCAGCAGAGCATGCCACATTCAACCCACTACCTTATGAAATGCATAGGTTAGAAGCCATTACATTAAAGAGTTCCTCTAACAAATAGGATGCTTTGAAAAATATTCTTGTTGGGGTTTCTCTTCTTCTTCCCAGAGTGCCAAGCACCCAGCATATGCCTCACAGAGAGTACTCAGTGAAAGAAAGCTCCTTCGGTCATTACATCACCTGCTGAACAACAGCAAGTGTGCAGGGCACCAGGCAGACCCTTCAGGGTGCCAGGTGGACAAAACACATCTCTTCCATCATACATCACAACAGAAAAAACAACCACACTGGGCTGAGCATCTGTAGAATACATAGAGGATTCCTTCCACATTGCCACATGTAGTGGTCGCCATAAAGTGGGATGTCTGATCCTTCCCTTACAAATGAAGATATGGGTACTCAGGGTGGCTTGGCAAGGTTAGACACACAGAGGAATCACTGGACCTGTCTTCCTTCTCACTGGACTCCTGTAACCCACACCGCAGACAAAATGCTGAGGTTATAGAAACCTGTGTTAATAAAAACCCACTCAACCTCTCTCCGCAGACCATACCTCCTGACTCCAGCAGGAGATCTGCTTTCTTTCAGGGGCTTTTGGGGAAGGCACTGGCTTAAATGATTGTGTGACATACTGCACTGATGACTCTCTGGTGGCAGCCATAGGCCCACAGCAGAAGTTAGCTCTTGTTAAAATAGTTAATAAAGTTCAGCCTATGGCTAGCTTCCAAGAAGTGCTGTCTTTGTGGGTCTACACAGTACCCACATGGGAGGGGGTTCACTCTTCTTGGTTCTAGTTATGGATGGAATGGCACCCCTCACCCAGCCAGGTGACAGCACAGGTTCCCGAAGCACCCATGGATCCAGCCTAGGGAGTTCCAATAAGCTTTTCCAAATGTGCAACCCCCAGGGCCCCAGGGTGGTCTGCTGGAAGGTCCTGGGCTGAGCTGGGCTTGTGAAAGTGTAATTCCAAGCAGCTCCCCAGGTGACTTAGGGCTCACCCTGAATAGGAACCCCTGAGGTGGAGTCTAGCATCTATCACATCTATCCTGCACCTCCAGGCACCTACAAACCCACCTTCACCGCAGGGGACGGGAGCCAAAAGTACCTTTCCCACTATAAAATTCACTCATAAAACGGAGCTATGCTTTGAAAGTTAAAAGCTTTACTACTGAAGGTAGAATGATTATTACTAGTTTTGTCTTCATACACAAAGCAATATATTATTAGACCTACACACTCTCCTGGTTTCTTTTCATGAACATTCAGGAGGAAAAAATACACTCCTGAGTTGTACAGCAAGCCAATATATAATGATTAGGTAGTTTTCCTTAATAGAAAATTACAGGCCACCACCATTTGAGAAACATAAAGACAGGCAAACTTCAAAATCAACATAATTGCTTATCCAAAAATGTACAGTATTGAAGATGTAATGCTCTCAGATTAGCATAATTACTGGTGTCCACTGGCTCTACTATTCTCCATATCCCCCCCAAAAAAATTCTCACTTGGAGACTCTCATCAATACAAACTAAATAAATGAATACATAGTATTTCTCATACAGAACAACATTCAGGAACTTGGGCTGCTGTGAAGAAGCTAGTCTCAGATTAGCCAAAAGACCAATAATGAATTTGAATGCATTTGCAAACACAGAGACCAGTAATGACATCCCAGAGCCTGGGTGTTTTGTTTTTTCCAAAATAATCAAAGCAAAAACAAGTTAAGTGAGAGGGAAAGGGTGGGAGAAGAGGAGAACTGGTCAAAGTGGGTCCAAACTCCTAGCCTAGCAGACAGACATTCAAAAAAAAAAAAAAAAATACAGTCCTAAAAGGCTGGGAATGTCCTTGTGGTCCTTGAGGTAGTGGAAGAGCTGACATCACAGGCAACCCATGAATCAAGAAGAAAGGAGAAAAGGCTGGGGAGCCTATGCTGAGAGGCCATATTGGTCTGAGCTGTGTGCATGATGTGTTGTTCTGGTCCTGTTGCCAATGGGTACACAAGGCACTTGCTCCAGCCCCCACCAATGGGTACACAAGGCACCAGCTCCTGCCCCCACCAACTTCGTTCAGGGAAGCCAAGACTGATGAGCCTTTCTGATCCTGGCTGCCCTCAGACAGGACCCAAGCAGCTCCCAATGCCCCAAAGCTAAGATGTTCAGAGAAGCTATTTGCTGATGCACCAACCCAAACTAACTTGCAAATTGACAAGCCAGGAAGTCTAGCTCATTCATTCATTCATTCATTCACACATCATTCATGCAACCAACCCCAATGAACACCGCCCCCATGGCTGCGCACAGAGCTCGAGGGAGTGCAACTAGCATGGAGGGTTCTGACGAAATCAGCAGTGAAACCCATTTTCCTGCCACATGCAATATTACCAGACAAATGAAAATTCTCCAGCTCTGTAAACCCAAATTTGTCTTTTCAAGGGAAAAACATGCTCCTTACTTTCCTTTTCCCACAAGGCACTCAAAAAGCTGGATTTTAAGGAAGGGAGTTTTCAAGGCTAATGACAAGTAATGTCATAGAAATTTAAAAGCTAATCTTTTCTTTTACTATTCTTTATTTTGAAGCACTCTCTCACACACAAATTAGTATCTACCTCTGTGGGAAGATGGAATGCACTTAGTAGATCTCGGAGGCAGTGGGCCTGGCCAACAACTTTGAATCACACACCACAGTCAGCATCTCTGACTTCACCAGCTGTGTGGCATGTAATTTAGCCTCTCTAGCTATCCCTTCATTTGTAAACTACAGTCAATAATTCCTCCCCTACAGTGGGTGGTAATGAGGACTAAATGAGGCAATCAGAGTAAAGGCCTTGATAGAGTGCTTAACACATATAAAGCCTAATAGATAACAGTTATATTTTTAATAGCCTCTTGAGCACTCAGAGTTATACTGTAAGAAGTGATCATTATAAACTCTGCCTATTTCATAAACACTGTTGCTCTCATTTTTCTTTAAAGGGACTTGAAGAGGGTTGCCAAATATGCATTTGCTTAATAAATTCTGATTTTCTATCTATTCATTAATTCAACCAAAACTTACTGAACTGATGTGCCTAGCCCTCCTGGAGCTTGTGATCTAGGACAGAGATCAAAAAAGACTTCTATCAAGCTTGGAAGCAAACACTTAAGCATGTGCAGGCTATCAGTCTCTGCTTCAAGTACTTGCCTCAGGCACTGTACATGAATTCAGTTATAGATCATGTGTAAATGAATGGATGTGGGTAGGTTCCAATAAAACTTTATTTTTAAAATTGGAACCCCAGCCAGACTTGGTCTTTAAGTCTTGGTTTACCAACTCCTGATCCTGACAGTCTGGTTTTAACTCCCAAAACTTTCTTGAGCTGCTCAAATTAATCTCAATGTGGACCTAAGGAAGCAGAGACAAGGCTAAGTATGCAGTTCTTCCCCATCCATGCCTATGACACCTGGATTTGTCCTAGCCACAAGTTTATCAGTGAGCACAGAGGGAGAAGAGAAACAGGTCAGAAAGGCAAGCTCAGTGGTCTGCAATGCCTTCTCCGCACAGAAAAGACAAGGGCCAAGAAAAGTAGCTCCAGTGTTCCTCTGCAGAACGCACAGAACCCAAGCATCAGCCCCACACAGAAAGTTCTTTTCCAACCCTGCCTCACACAAAGGGAACCAAATATGCATATTCTTTTTCCCAACCTCCCTTCCCACATCACCCAAATCAAATCAAATTATCTATTAACTTCAGTTGCACATTTCTACAGCTGGCTGGTTCTGTGGCCTCTCTGTACCACCTGTCTCTTTTAGGATCCATCTTCAGACAAATTCAGGTCATCTATATCTCAGTAGAAGCAAGGAGATACAAACTACTATGTGAGTCCCTGAGGTCCATATGTTGGAGTTCTGGCTCTTTTAATAAACACCTCTTCCTTTCCTATCATTAGCAGTCATTTTCCACAGAGAAGCTATTCACTTCCCAAAATATGAGGGGTGGATTCTGTAGAGTAGCATAACAAGCCTTAGGTGGTCTGGCAATATTTCCCACAATACACTCTATGGGCCCCCAAAACCTTGTTCCAAATTAATGAACTCTGAGCGATCCTTGGTTGTTCAACCTGTTTCACCCTCCTTGCCTCTGCTCAAATGGACTCTCCCCTGGCCTGCCCTTTCCTCCTCTTCCTTCCTCTTGTTTTTTGTTTTTGTTTTACGTTTTGTTTTTGTTTTTCAAGATAGGATCTCACTCTAGCCTAGCCTAGCCTGACCTAGAATGCACTCTGCAGTCTCCGGCTGGCCTCAAACTCACAGCAATCCTACTTCTGCCTCCCGAGTTGTGGGAATAAAGGCGTGAGCCACCACGTGTGGTTCTTCTTTCTTTGATGGCAATAATCTTCAACACACCTTCAACATCTGGCCCAATAACATATTCCTGTGGAGCCTTCTCTACCACTCCTAGGGCCTCTTCTCTAAAACAATACTTTACACCACTTGTGGCACTAGCATTGCATGGTTCTGATGACAGCTGTTGGTCCCCTCCAGTCTGCAGTCCAGTCCTTCAAACACTAGCGCTGACTTTCTCTGTTCCCAGAGCTCAGTACTGGGACTTGACATATGATCTACTGAAAGCATGGAAGTGCACCTTCTGCTATTTTGGGACTCCATGTGTGCATTAGGAAGTCAAACCTACCCAAGTAGAAAGGTACTTCTGCAGGGTACAGCTAAAACACCATCTCCCTAAGGCAATTTGACCAGAAAGGGCAGGCCAGAGATTAGCAGCCCTCCAGCCTGGCTGCTTTAGACTTTCATCTCCCTTAAGGTCAGCTCTTGGGGTCAGATGTTTTCAAAAGTTCCTCCTGGGCTGGAGAGATGGCTTAGTGGGTAAGGCAAACAAAGCAAAGCCAAACAAACCCAGGTTTGATTCCTCAGTATCCACATAAGCCAGATGCACAAGGTGGCACATGTGTCTGGAGTTTGTTTGCAGCAGCTGTAGATCCTGGTGCACCCATTCACTCTCTATATATGCCTCTTTCTCTCTCTCTCAAAATAAATAAAAATTAAATTTTCTTTAAAAAATCTAAAACAGGCCAGGCATGGTGGTGCACGCCTTTAATCCCAGCACTTGGAAGGCAGAGGAAGGTGGATTGCCATGAGTTCAAGGCCACCCTGAGATTACATGGTGATTTTCAGGTTATCCTGGGCTAGAGTGAGACCCTACCTCAAAACCCCCCCAAAAAAAATCTAAAAAAAAGGGTTCCTCCCACTATAAGATTTGGAGAATCTAAATTATAGCCCTTTGATGAAATGAAGATCTCATTTATGCAGTACAACACCTGACAAATAAGAGGCCCTGAATAAAAAACTAACATTGCTTAAAGGGAACTTGTTTTAATGAAAGATGTCACTTTTTGTTTTGTTTTGTTTTGTTTTGTTTTTCGAAGTAGGGTATCACTCTGTCTCAGGCTGACCTGGATTTAACTGGATTTAACTCAGGGTGGCCTCAAACTCACAGCGATCCTCCTACCTCTGCCTCCCGAGTGCTGGGATTAAAGACGTGCGCCACCACGCCCGGCTGATGTCACCTTTTGCAACATATAGCTCCTATATGGATGAATGGATAACTACCACATGATTACCTTTATAAGACATGTGAAACCATTTCTTTTAACCAAGAGATCTCTTTTTTTTTTTAAATTTTTTATTTATTTATTTGAGAGCGACAGACACAGAGAGAAAGACAGATAGAGGGAGAGAGAGAGAATGGGCGCGCCAGGGCTTCCAGCCTCTGCAAATGAACTCCAGATGCGTGCGCCCCCTTGTGCATCTGGCTAACGTGGGACCTGGGGAACCGAGCCTCGAACTGGGGTCCTTAGGCTTCACAGGCAAGTGCTTAACTGTTAAGCCATCTCTCCAGCCCCTCTTTTTTAATGTATTTATTTTATTGGGTTTTGTTGTTGTTGTTGTTGTTTGGGGGTTTTTTTGCTTAAGGGAGGGAGGGAAGAGTTCTGCATCTTCGCATTCTAAGCTTAGCAACAGCAATCTAGGTAATACATGATTAGCAATCAAAAACTACTGGAAGCCGGGCGTGGTGGCGCAAGCCTTTAATCCCAGCACTCGGGAGGCAGAGGTAGGAGGATCGCCATGAGTTCGAGGCCACCCTGAGACTCCATAGTATTCCAGGTCAGCCTGGGCTAGAGTGAGACCCTACCTCGAAAATCAAAAAAAGTAAAAAATAAAAAATAAACAAAACTACTGGACAGTGAAGTCAGGTGTGGTGGCATAGGCCTTCACCCAACACTCAGGAGGTTGAGAAAGAGGGATCACAAGTTCAAGGCCAGTATGGGATACACAGACCCTATCCCCAAAAAATAAAAGTAGAAAAGCTTTGTTGTCTTTCCCCCTTCCTCTTTCTACTAGTGTTGCAGTCCGGTTCACATTGCTGGTAGAAATCACCCAACCAAGAGTAGCTTCTGGGATAAAGATGTTTATTTTGGCTTACAGGCTTGAGGGGAAGCTTCACGATGGCAGGGGGAAACGATGGCATGAGCAGAGGGTGGACATCACCCCCTGGCCAACATAAGGTGGACCCCAGCAACAGGAGGGTGTGCCAAACACTGGCATGGGGAAGCTGGCTATAAAGCCCATAAGCCCACCCCCAACAATACACTCCCTCCAGGAGGCATTAATTCCCAAATATCCATCAGCTGGGAACCTAGCATTCAGAACACCTAAGTTTATGGGGGACACCTGAATCAAACCACCACAACTAGCAACAAATTTCTGGAGGGTGGAAGGATCTATATTCTACCATCTCCATTTTCAAAGGATGAGAAAATGAGTCCCAGAAGCTAAGCTTCAAGGTCACCCTGAGTCAGTGGACAAGCTGGTCCTGAAGCAAGAACTCCAGGACACAGACTGGTCCTTGTCCTCCTGGTCACTGCCTCCCTGACCAGGTGCTGTGCTGTCTGTCCTGTGCCTGAGAGTGGGTGGCAACACTGCTGACTCCTTTCCTGCTGGGCCCTTTTCTTTCATCCATTAATTAACTCGTGCATTTTTCTGATGGAGATCAAAATCTTCAAAAGAGGAAAAGGCCCTCCCCCTGTCAAAGCATCCAGGGATTAAAGTTCATCTGGCTTGGAATGCTCACAGGGGCAATGACACATTAATATGAAAATGAGCCCAGCTGAGAGCAGACCTGCAAGATCTCAGGCTCCTATGTCCCCAGGTGGTCAAACTGCCCAGTGACACCTCAGAGGACAATCAGGGTCAAGGACCTGGTCAGGTGGGCTTCGATAAGCCACCCACTACAGTGACCTTAAGAGACAGCCAGGAGAATGCCCTTTGCAGTGCTCACCATGCCTCCTTACTTTGCAAAAACTGCATTTAGGCCACCACTCCACTTTGTAGTATGGCTGTGAGCCCACACCGAACATAGTAAAGGCAGTCCTCAGACACACGTGGTCCCATCTTCTCATTGATTCAGCTTCATTGAGGCACTTTCCTGTGGAGAGCTAGGCGAGGAACTATCTACACAACAGAAATTCTGTTTAAGCACATTTCCCTTTTTGAAACAGGGTAGAGCTGTCTCTCAGCCTGGCCTCCAACTCACTGCTTAGCCCAGGCTTGCCTCAGACTTGCCATTCGGCCTCACCCTCCTGAGTGCTGGGGTTATAGGCATGTGCTGACATACGGAGTATAAGCTTTCTTTAAAATTTTGAAATAATTTTATTCATTTATTCAGTTATTTGCAAGGAAAATGAGGAAGAGAGAATGGGCACACGTTTTTGATGTCACTAATATCTTACATGAGTTGTACAATAACAATAAAGCCAAGAATTCAAATCAGCACAATTTTTTTTTTTTTTTTTGAGGTAGGGTCTCGCTCTAGCCTAGTTTGACCTGGAACTCACTATGCAGTCTCAGGCTGGCCTTGAACTCACGGTGATCCACCTACCTCCATCTCCCAAGTGCTAGGTCTTACTCTGATATTTTTCCATTGAATGCCACACATTTCCATGTGTGTCTATAGTTCTGAACAACTATATCACATTTGAATTCATGTAACCACCATTACAACCAAGATACAAAATTGTTCATCCCCACAGGAATCACAAAGCTGCTCTTGCCACTTTTGACAGTCAGTCATACCCCCTTGTCTGCCCACACCCAAGCGCTGGCCCTGGCAAGCATCACAGGGGTCTCTTATCTCCTTTTTTATTTTTTTGAGGTAGGGTCTCAATCTAGACCAGGCTGACCTGGAGTTCACTCTGTAGTCTCAGAGTGGCCTCTGCCTTCCAAGTACTGGTATTAAAGGCATTCACCACCATGCCCAGCTCCTACTTCATTATTTTGAAAATGTTTTATAAATGTTGTCCTTTGTAACTTTTTATTAACAACCTCCATACACAATGTGCCTTGATCATAATCCCCTCCTCTTCCTTTGGCTCTGACACTGTTTCTGCCACCTCTTCCATAATGGTCCCTGAGCCTTAGAGGGTGTGACAAAGATGCCTCTCAGTGTTGAACACTCAACTATAACTTCTTAGCATTTTAATGAGTTTTGACTCTCCCAAGTAGTCACCACCATCTCTCTAAAAAGAAAAGCTTCTCTAACCAAAAGTGAGAGCAGCATTTATATATAGAAATAAGCATAAATATTTGTAGGGTAGTTTGGTGGACATAATACACCCATTTATCCAAACAACAGTAGCAGTAGCTTCTCCCCAGGGCTCATGACCTCCCGAGCCATATGCTTTTGGAGAAGTCTTCAGTGCCAGGCATATCTATCCCGCCCTCCTGTTAGTCACTCGCCATCCAAGCTGATGCAGAACGGCTATCAAAGTAGCTGTGCTCAGGTGACACTGACCTGGAAGCCTAATGCTACAACTCAGTGCTTGCATCACTCACCTCCCTCACCTTCACCTTATCACAAACACAAAGTCATTTCATACCACGAGAAAGCAAAATAAAAGATATTTGGAGACAACATTGGTATTATACACCATATGGACATAACTTTGATTACCGTGTATAATTACAATGGTTCTACTTCATTAATAGTAACTGTTAATCTTACTGTACTTAATACATAAATAAAACTTTATGACAGGTATGCAGTATAAAAAAAAGCACTTAAATGTATATACTATGCTTATCAAACTGCCCAGTAAGCATTTCTCTTAATGTTCATACCCTTATATTAATGCTACTCTCACTTTTGGTAGAGAATCTTCTCTTTTCAGATGGCACCGACCTTGGGATGACTCAGAAGGCATCATGGTGCTAAAAAGAAGTGACCAGAGTGCTCAGTACTGCAGTATCTGTATCACATCTTCCAAGGTTCAGGGTCTATTGTGGAAGAGGTGGCAGAAAGAATGTAAGAGCCATAGGAAGGGTAGGACACCTTACAACATGGTCCTCCAGACACAAAATGGCCTGGATATCCATGACCTTGCAGTGCCTGACACTATCTACACAAGACCATCATAAGAAGAAAAGATCATGACATCAAAATAAAAGAGAGACTGGTTGAGATGGGAAGGGGATATGGCAGAGAATGGAGTTTCAAGTGGGGGGGAGGGCAGGTATTACCATGGGATATTTTTTAAGTTGTTAATAAAAGTTGTTAATAAAAAAAAATTGAGAAAAAAAAAACCACAGCACTTACACAATTCAATTCAATGTTATTTGCAGGTTCAAGCACCACTGAGAATTCCCACCAAAAGAGAAGGTTTGGCTCACATGATAATTATACCAGACAAGGATGCTCTGGAAGGGTTTTGGCTGTCTCTTTGCTTGTAGGATGCTGAAGTGATTAATATGTAACATTAAGATAATGTGATATGTGACTGTTCCTGGTGATTACTATGGCACTGACATATTGCTATAAGAAAACTGTAATTACCTGAGTAAAGCCAGGCTTGTAAGCATGATGAGTCAATAGAGAAGGATGAATGAAGATCTGTGAAGAGTTGCTAGAGAAGGAAGGGTGGGTGAAGATCTATCACAAGACTTCTCACCTCAGCTCACATCATTCTGCTCTCAATAAACTGTTTCCTCAGTTGTGAATTCCCACCTTGCTCATTTCAAAATTAAGTGGCACTGTCTACTTTAAAAGTATTTTCATGGGCTGGAGAGATGGCTTAGCGGTTAAGCGCTTGCCTGTGAAGCCTAAGGACCCCGGTTCGAGGCTCGGTTCCCCAGGTCCCACGTTAGCCAGATGCACAAGGCGGTGCACGCATCTGGAGTTTGTTTGCAGAGGCTGGAAGCCCTGGCACGCCCATTCTCTCTCTTCCTCTATCTGTCTTTCTCTCTATGTCTGTCGCTCTCAAATAAATAAATAAATAAATAATTTTTTTTAAAAAGTATTTTCATAAATTACAATGCAAATAAATAGAAATGCAGACATATTGTCAGCCAGTCTCCACATGACTCTCAGGGTCAATACCTTCCATTCCTCCACAGTGTCCTAGGGTGCCTTGTGGACACTTCCAAACAAGCTATGCTCTCCTGGGCCCAGTCATGAGGCTTTTTTCTAACAAAAATCAGCAGGGCTTGATCAACACTCATTACACAGTCATACAACAGGCTTAGTGGGAGGAGGAATATCTACTTATCTACTATTTTTCTTTATTTAATTTTAGAAATCATGTAATTTAACTCCAAAGAATGTAAATTGATGGAACATGAGAATATTAAGGTACAGTTGTTGCTTCCATGAAAACCAAGTCAAATTCTTTGAAAGGGGAAATAAAAATATCCTCTTCCTCTCAAATTATGTCACTGTCAGGTTGTGAGATGAGGACAAAGAGATGGGATAGACAGCTAAAAGTATGCTGCATTTAGAGTGCCTTTTATTACATTGTATTTTTACTTTTTTAGTTAGGGAGGATGGAACCCAGAACCTTGCACATGCTAGACAAGTGTTCTGCTACTGAGCTATATATTTCTATTCCTCTGTTATTTTTTTTTTTTTTTACTTTTCATTTAAGATATGTCTCACTAAATTACCCACGCTGGCCTTGAACTTACTCTATAGCCAATGGAGACCTTGAACTTCCCTGCTCCTTCCTCAGCCTCCCAAGCACCTGGGAGTAGTTATAGATCTGTACCACCAGGCCTGCCATGTCTTTAAAGAAACAAAAAATAGTTACCATTGAAGATATATTAGAGGTTGATTATGCCTAACCTGAAAAATCTAAAATCCTCCAAATTCAAAACATTTTTAGTGCCAGCAAATGCAAATACAAGTAGAATATGACACAACTTAAAACTTTGTTTCATGATAAAAATTATTCTAAATAGTAAATGATACTAACTTCTGGCCAGATGCATAAGGTGTATATAAACAATTTTAGGAAGTCTCCTTATGTATAAGCACATATTCTGAAATCTGAAAAAATTAAATAAAGTCTGAAACACCTCTGTTTTCAGCCATCTCAGAGGAGGAATATGTAACTTGCATAAATGAGGTGTGAATGTAAAAGAAAACAAAGCTCCCCCCCCCCCAAAGACCCAGGTTCAAAAGAACCTGGGACCAAAATTATAAGAGTAAATTAATTATATCTAAGCAGTTCATTTCTTTACTCCCTGCTTGAGCTGACCTTTCCATTAACCATCTCCCTGGTGGTAGATAAGAAGTCTACTACATAATCATTAGAACAAGTAAGAAACATTAAAAAGAAAATATGTGATGATATAATTTTAGAAAAGCAGATGATGGCTAAAAATACAGTCACATGAAAATTATGTCCAAGTTAAGAGAAGAAGGTTCAAAACCAGGTAAATGGGAAGAGTTCAAAAGCCGTAATTTTATATGGCTACTTATTAAATCATGAAAATACACATTAATATCAAACTACTACATTGTCATGAGAATACATTTAGATACATTAGAATACAGCAACTCCATTCATAAGTAATTGAGTCAGGGCTGGGAGATGGCTTAGCAATTAAAGATACTTACTTGCAAAGCCAGCCGACCTAGATTCAATTCCCCATAACCCACATAAAATCATATGCACAAATGCCACATGCATCTGGAGTTTATTTGCAACAGCCCTGGTGTCTCTCTCTCTCTATTTTTTCTCTTTCTCTAATAAATAAAAGTATTTTTTAAGAAAGAAAAATAGTAAATAGTTGAACCATCAGAACCAGGGATCAGATAAAACAATAATTAACAAATAGTAATATTAAGTTCCTACTATATGGCCAAGACATTACATTTACTTTGCTCCTTAAACAAAAACAAACAAATAGCAACAAAATGTACATCTTATGAATGGAGAGATGGCTCAGAAGTTTGGGCGCTTGCTGGTAAAGCCTAAAGGCCCAGGCTAGATTTCCCAGTACCCATGTAAATCCAGATGCACAGAATGGCACATGCATCTGGAGTCCATTTGCAGCAACAGGTGGAGGCCCTGACACCTCCCTCCCTCCCTCTCTCTCCTCTCCTCTCCTCCCTTTTTTGCTTGAGATTAAATAAATATTTGGAAAAAAAAGGACATGCATTTTATAGATTTTAAAAGAAGCCAAGATCAGAAAGGATGAAATAGCAGCCCCTCCTGGCTACTCTGGACTTCAAGGTCAGCCCAAGGGCAGCACAGCAGAACAGCAAAAACCCAGAGTACAAGGCTCAGCTGAGGAAGCCCTCCGAGCACCTCAGCAGCAGCACACCTCAGCAGCAGCACACCGCAGACCTGTCCAGCCCGTGAGCCGCCTGTGTGTCCACTCAGGGTATCTGCATTTCTACCAAGCTCCAGGTGACACGGCTGAGACAAGTCCTGTCCTCATTGACGGGGTGTACACATGTCCTCCGAGGCCACTGAAAACCTCACTTCCCCAGCTTCTGCTTCTTGGCTATTTTTGACTCTGCCAGTGCTGAGGAAGTGGGAGCTCTGCACATCACATTTAAGTCCCCAGAAGAAAACAGCGGACACACTGGAGCTCTCAACCTCAAAAACAGAATGCACTCCATTATTCAAATCAGGTCACAAGCAAGTAGGAGTTTCAAAGGTCCCACCAAAGCATCTTGAAGGAGATATGATTTTCACAGACTGTGTCTTCACATTTCAACATTGAAGTGACTAACCCTTGAAGTCAAACCTCCTTATCTGCCTCTACAATGTCCCTGTCTTTCAGCCTGGCTGCCTGCCCATCTCCTGGGATGAAGAAAGGAAAATATTCACAATCCTGCCTTCATTATGAGGGGAAATGTTAGCCTCTGCTTTTAATTAAGCATTTGATACTGATTTTCTTCTTTGACCATAAAAGATATCCAACTGCATATTTTCTAAATGATCCATACAGATCTAATAAACAATGTTTTTCCAGTAAAAAGGCAGCTCCCACTGCCTCCCTTGTCTGCTATAAAAATGTGAGCTTCCCAATATCCACTGATTGAACAAATATTTAGTGAATGCCTCTTTTATTTGCAGAGGGTAAGTGTGCTGGGCACTAAAGATAGGAAGGTAAATTAAACCTCATTCCTCCCCAGCTGGAGCCCACAGGGCGGGGTGGGGGAGGGGCAATATAAAACAAGCAATCCCTGCAGAGGGACAGTGGCAGCTTAAAAACACACAAACAACAACAACAAAAAAAAAAAAAAAAAAAACAGATGAAAGAATGAGTTGTGGGTTTTTTTTGTTTTGTTTTGTTTTGTTTTGTTTTTTTCCCTCCTCCTAACTCAAATGCAAAACCACAATCCATTTTGAACTTAGCTCTTTCCCTACTCACTTTGGCTTCTTGGTCATGAAATGAGTTCTGATCCCTCCCCACACTCCTGCCACACTGGATTTTTATGTATGGAATTAAGGGCCAGCCTACCATGGTCTGGAACCTCTAAAACTAAGGGTCAAAGTAAACCTTTCCTTTTTATGTTTGCTCTCTCAAGTATTTTTGTTATAGTGATACAGAGCTGACTAACACACCACTGAAGAACTTTTCAAGGAAAGGGGAAAAAGACATGATGAAAGCAATATCTATATATTCTCCGCTGTTTGTTGAAAACAATGTGCCAGTCATAATTATTCCAGGGGCCTCCATGTAATCTCAAATTTTCACAGCAGCTTTCTATGGGAAGTAAAAGGTGCCACCCCATAACATACTGCTTTGGCTTACTGTAAGCACAGGCACAGATGTAAGTCAGAGACACTTACATGTCTACGTTAGCAAACAGTGATGCAGGCAAAGGCTCTTTCACATGCCGCTCACCTACCTAGATGCCCAGAAAGATCAGATCACAGAAAAACAGATTTGAAATCTCACAACCCTCCCTCCCCCCCCCCCACACACACACATCGGCACTGAGACTGTCCTGAGTGAGGACACAGTCTTCTGGAATAGGACGTCAGGCCTGAGCTGCACAACCGCACAGCCCTACTCACAGCGCATTCCTCCCCTCACTCCTCCCATGCATGGCTTCTACCGGCTCAGAAGCCTGGACATAAAAGCTTCAGTGGCTTGATCCTGCTGAGCCTCCTGTGCGACTGCCTCTGCATTACTGCTGTGCATGTAAGTGTGGCAAACAAGCATGTATTTTCTCCTGTGTGTCACTTGCTATCAGTTTACTCCACAGACTAGGTTAGCAAACCTCAAGAGCAGAGGGAAGATCTTAAACTCCTCCCTGCCTCTCAGGGGAACATGATCATCCCCTTCCTAGAGATGAAGTAAATGAAACCATGAAGGCCATGTATCAAAGGTAGTGTGGCTCACAGCAGATCTGGAAAAGTTAAGTGCTCACTGGGGAGTTAATGTAAGGCTCCTGGGAGTCTGGCTATGAAGCTGGTAGAAACACTGCAAATAGCAAGGTTCATGGCACATTTGTCACACCCTTTACCTGCTTTCTCGAAATTATTTAATGGTGGCTTATGGTAATAAAAATACCATGTGTCAAAGGGTCACTATGTGCTGGCTGGCACCATGTGTGATGATGGGGTTTGGGATGTGAAGAGAGATGGACAGAGGTCACTGACTTACCTAACACATGGTCAACTGATGGAAATAAAACAACCCTACTTTCTTTCCCCTCCATGGTGGCCAATACCATCCAGCCTGGATTATGCCTATTTGTTAATACTGGGACCCACCACCAGGGGTCAGGCCAGAGGCTACAAACCTCACTGATGGCTTGCTGCTCAGGGACTCCAGGTCCTGAGTCAGAATGGTGCTAACCAGCTCCACCATGTCTGCAAGGTGTTTTGCAAAATAAAGTTGAATGGTCCTATGTTCACAACGATAGTTCAAATTCTAAGACAGGAACAACAGAATGTTTACATGAATAGCCAGACCCAAGAATGAGGGGCTGGCACAATTACAAAGGCCTCATGTCTTTACAGTTGGCCCTGATTTTAACACAAGTTCTTGCTTCCTGGATTGATAATAACTAGGCATGCACAGGCACCTGACTGGCTCCTGGAGAATGGCTCTTCTGGCCTTGTTCTCTCAAGATCAAGCTACCTCTGCCAAGAAGATGGCTTCTAAGTTCAAGAGTCAACAAGTATGGAGGATGAAGCTGTCTGTAGGGCCCACCTTCCACCTTTCAAAATACTGAGTTCCAAGGTTATGTGATGCACTACTCAGTGAAAAGGAATCCAATGGTCTGGGTTCTCAAAGGTCATCCTTAAGATAGATATGGGGGAGGACAGAGAGAATGCAGCATCTGCCCTACCTTAAAAAGAAAACAAAACTGTACATAAATTAAATTTGCAAAACTTGGTCCAAAAAACAAACCCAGCAATAACAATAAAAATAAATTTGAGTGTCTGTAGTTACCAGTGACTATGCAATTAAATTCCTTCCACAGATATGGAATGCATACAGTAACCAAAGGCACAGCAGGACAAAGCACCAGCACCTGATTTCTCCCAAAGAGCTTCCTTCACTGCTATGAAGCACAGCCAATTTTTGGGTAAAAGAAAACCATCACACCATCACCAACAAAACAAAGTCATCACTGACTGAGCCCAGCCCCTTCCCTCACCCAGTCAGGTTTAATCACCAGCTTTTCTTCAGCTCAGACACTGCTTTCCATGACTCCCAAAGCAGGGGCCAAAAAGAACCATCTACTTCACCCCACATTTAGCCACAGGCCACACCAGAGCAGCCAACAAGCAGACTATAGTCAGACCTGGCAGGAAGAAAAACACTGTCAGACCCAGGATGCCTAGTCCTACTCTAAGATCATCAATCTCTCCTTTCCAGTGTGACCCAAGACAATTTACTACCCAAGCCTCAGTTTCCTTATCCTTAATTGATTTGTAGATATAAGAGTCTCCCTGTAAGGAATGGTACATGACTAACCTAGGAAGTTCTCCACTGTTAGCAGTATGCTCTATTCCAATAGTTACCAAAGGGCTCTTTAATACAAAGATGAAAGACTGCCCTCCCAACTAATAGGCTTAGTATTTAATACTGATCAGGAAGATATAAAAATATCAAAAAAGCCACTGATATTTTATTCATTCGTCAAATTCATCAAAGCAAAATTCAAACATACTTGAAAAATTCAAATACTTTTCAACTGTTGATCAAACCCTGGCGGTAATGCTGGAGTACCATGGGTAGGGCACACTGCTCTGCTCCCCTAGCCAGCTTAGAAGTCTCAGTTCACTGCCACCTGCTCCATCAATTACTTTGACTTCCTGCCACCTCCCTACCACAAGCTATAGCTGCTCTGGTCCTCTGATCATCTAAGCATATGCACAGCAAAAAGGTGAAACATGCCTAAATGTATATATGGAAACACACACAGCGCACATATACACATGCACAGCATATGGAACAAATGCATAACAACGTGTGCAGGTGTCTGCCCTTAAATCTTTTTTTTCTAACAACATAAACTTTTGAAAAGGTAAGAGATGAAATGCCCATTCCATGTAGAATGTCTGACTCAGTCTTAGATAAATTCTTTATAAACATATTATAATAAATATTTGGAAGAAATAAAATACTAAAATCTAAGAGCAAGATAGTTATAGTTCTTCAACTTTAATCAGCTTACAAGTCACCTGAGGATCCTGTGAGTCACAAATCCTGCTCCAGCGGACCTGGAGGAGCCTGCGACTGCCCTTCTCACAGACTGCTGATGTACAGAGCTCATCCAGCCTATGACTTTGCAGATGAGAGCTTGAGGAATAGAGAAGGCAAGTATTTTCTGAGGTCCCAGAGTTAGCTGGAGGCAATGGTATGTGAGGAACTCAAAACTGCTGACTTGGGCTGGAGAGATGGCTTAGCGGTTAAGGCACTTGCCTGCAAAGCAAAAGGACCCAAGTTTGCTTCCCTAGGATCCATGTAAGCCAGCTGCACAAGGTGGCACATGCATATGGAGTTCATTTGCAGCAGCTGGAAGCCCTGGCACACCCATTTTCTCATATTTTCTCCCTCTCTCTCTCTCTCTCTGTCTTTTCTCATCCTCCATTTTTCTCTTGTATAAATAAAGATTAAAATAGGGGAGAGGGATTTACCATGGTTTATTGTCTATAGTTATAGAAGTTGTCAATAAAAATAAAATTTAAAATTAATAAAGAAGCTGGGTATGGTGGTGCATGCCTTTAATCCCAGCACTCAGGAGGCAGAGGTAGGAGGATTGCCATGAGTTCGAGGCCACCCTGAGACTACAGAGTGATTTTCAGATCAGCCTGAGCTAAAGTGTGACCCTACCTCGAAAAAGCAAATAATAATAATAATAATAATAATAATAATAATAAACTGCTGACTCGCCCAAGACTCTTTCTACTATGCACTAAAGTATTCGCCAAAGGGGAGCAAAACACCTTGGGGGTGGAGGGAATCTAACTTCCTTTTCCTGTCAATGACAATGCTATACATGCACACAAACACAGGCACACATAGAAAAACATACAGATACAGAAAACAGAAGCCAAATGTCTACATCTCCCTCAGGTTCCAGGCCAGAATTCTGCAAAACCAAAAGATACTAGAAATACAATGGGTTTATCTGATGGGTAGGAGATCTATTTTAGTAACATCTTTATTTTCTTCATTTCTTTAAACACTGTTTTCTGACCAGACGTCCCATATCCTCAAAACGTTGAGTGCTCATATACTGTTTTCCCTACAGACATTTCCTAAATTAAAAATTAATTTGTTGGGGGAAAGCTCAAGACATGCTATTTTTCTAAGCCAATAATGAGAGGAGATAAGAGTCTTTAATCCAGGGCCAGCAGCCTATTTCACATTCCTGAATACACTCTGAACTGGACCACTCGGCCCTGGACCTGTGAAGTGTTTGAAGAGAGGTACTTTACAATCAAAGTGTTGGGACAGGATTCAAAGCCCCTAGACTTGTGCCACTTCTACACCTGGGAGTGCATTTTCATAGTCCCCAGAGTTAAAGAAAACTCACTTCATAACCCTGCTCAGCTCAGGCCCATGAACATATAGTAGCAGCAGTGTGTCCCTGGCCCACTGTTACTTCTGCCTCCTAGCCACATGTTTTCCTGGTTGTTAGCAGGACTTTTCTTTAGAAGGTCAGAAAATGAGAAATAAATAAAATATATTTTTTAAATAGGCTGGAGAGATGGCTTAGCGGTTAAGGCACTTTCCTACAAAGCCAAAGGACCCAGGTTCGTTTCCCTAGGACCCATGTAAACCAGAAGCACAAGGTTGAATGTGTCTGGAGTTTGTTTGCAGTGGCTGGAAGCCCTGGATCACCCATTCATATTCATTCTCTCTCCCTCTCTCCCCAGACATAATAAAAATATTTTAAAATATCAGAAAATGCAAACTGGAAGATAGGGAAGAATGGCAGTCCAGCCTTGCTGTCCCACTTGACTACTTTGTTCAATTGGCAAGTTCAACCAGATAATTGAGACTTGGATCTTTAAGAAACCAAGGGGACAGACAATTAACACTTGAGGCCAAAACTAATTTCTCCCCTTGCAGGAGGAACCAGCACAGCTCCAAAGCCACAGAGGCAGCCCAGTGGGGCTTCATCTGGTTTGCAAATGTAAACTGGGAATGTAATGCCTCCACTTCTCAGAGCTCTGGTCTGATTGCCAGCCTTCTCACCAGAAAGAACCTTCTGGAACCTGCCCTGCTATAAAGACTCCATATCCCCACATCAGGGTCCTTCCTGCCAGCATTGCTCAGAGGCCCAGATAACTAAATGCATCTCTGACACTTCTCTTAAGGCACAAGGACACAGAATTCTAACTCTCCTGTCTCTCCAGTCCTCACTGTGCTCCTCATTATCACAGACCCCAAATTGGGGAGTCCCTTGGAAAGCAAGGACATATTCTGGACTCTGTGCATATCTGGCACTTAGCACAGTCCCTGACAGGTAGTCAACATTTAAATAATACACTAGCTATTATTATATGATACTACCATATTCCTTCCACCTCTCCTTTCTGAAAAATGTTTGAGGCAGTCAAGCTACATGCACTGACAGATGAGAAGTCAGGCCTGGGAGTGGCTCCATCACTGGTGGTCCAGCCAGTGATCTGGCTAGAAGTTGCTTGAGCCTGGGCAACTGTCCCTCAGCTACCCAATCTCCCCTCAGTGCTAGGCCAGAAAGGCACACCTGACCACCACAGTGAGAGAAGGAAGTTGGTTTTTTTCAAGACCTAGTGCTGGAGGCCAGAAAAGCTGGTTTCTATTCCAGACTCCAGCAATGAGGAAAGAAATGGGGGCTCAGGAAAAAAGAGAAGGAAGAAGGGAGGGGGCAGAAGAAGTAGAGGAGGAGAGAAAGACTCTTGATATGAAGCCCAAGCCACCTACCAGCCCCCCACATCCCCTGTACTGGGGCTATAGGCTGCTGCCACCACTCCAGCCTACACAAGGGCAGTATCCAGTACTTGCTACACATCCTTTTTCCTGCAAAGACAGCGAGGCAGAGATGACCAGAACCCTGATTTTATATAGGTTAAAAAAGAGATCTGAATTCACTGGAAGTTAGATGGGTTCTGGGGTCTGTGGCTTCAGCCAGATTCACTTACTCAGTGGCCCCTTTGGGTCCTGCAAATGACTAGAGGGAGAAAGCCCTTCCTGGGAATAAAGTGTGTGTTGGGGGGTTGGGGGAGTCTTTCTCTTCTAATTTCAAAGCATTCAGGACACTAGCCTGGCTTGGCTGCAGGAGTTCAACTCTATCTCACCCTAGATACACATGACAGAGCCAGGATCCTTCCCGTGAGGTTGTTCCCTGAGGGATGGACCAGAGAACCTGGGAATCAAGGAGAGAAGGGCAGCTCAGCCAAGATGCAGCTTGCAGTGAAAGCTTGTGCTACATGGGAAACAAAGCACAGACCGCATGGCTCCATGGTTGGACACAGCGCCAACTGGATAGGACCCTGCATGCCAGTCATTAGCAAGGAACCCTGAAGCAGCTGTCACCTCTGTGGACTTGCTAAAGATCCTGGAAGGCATCCACATCATTCAACTTTAAATGTGGACACCAGGCAACTCCCAGTGGCATTCCCTAGGGCAAGTGCCAAACCTCCATCCCTGGGATCCTGACCAACTGCCACTGGGCTGTGTGCTGGCTGGCTGGGGAGGTCCAGAAGCAGTCCTCAACTTAGGGAGTGTTCAACAGTGACAGAGGGCAGTGCACACTTAACTGCTACACAAGCAAACACTAACAGTATAACACATGATCCTTAAAACACAGGGAAGTGAGAGGGAACCCAGTTGTGGTAGTTTGAATGGATGTCCCCCAACAGATTCAGCTTTATTAAAACTTAGATTTCCAGCCCTGACTGGAGGAGGTGTCTGTCCTTTCCTCTGCCCATCTTTGGCATGTTTGTGCACACATTTCTACTTTGCACTTTCACAAGAGCTCAGAAGCTATTCGTGTCTCTGGCAGTGCCCTACTCTAGGAGAAGAAGTGCTCAGGTGTTCTGGTTTGCCGTCTTGGCCTACTCAGGAGCAAAAGGAATCAGGTCAATATCACATGGTTCTCAAGTATGGTGTGAGCATAGTTTGTCCTCTCCAAAATTCAATGCTGAATGCACCACGGCAGCAGTTCAAGGGCCTGTAAGGGTAACCAGGTCATTAAGAAGGATTCAAGAGCTTCAGCCAGAACTGTCAAGTTCCCCCTCCTGCTCTGTTCTTCCCACACATGCCCACTTGCCTCCTGTTATTCTGAAAGATATGATGCAACAACCAGAGGCCCTTGCAAGAGGCAGTTGCCTGTGGTTGGATTTTTGGCCTCTAGAACTAGGGCTTTTTTAACTGGCAATTCAATAAACTCCTTTTGTTTCATAAATGATCAAGTCCCAGGTGTTCTGACATAGCGACAGGAAAAAAGACACTTTTGAGCAACAACTCCAAAGAATCCTCCCAGGAATTCGCTCCTCCTTTGCCCACACCTTTGCATCTGGGATTCGCTCACCATGGATTTAGTCATCTCCTCCTAAGTAAAGTGGACTGGACCAGTCAAAACAAGTTAATCAGCATATGATCCAATCCCAGCCATACAGAAATGGATAGAATGCAAAGCACCTGGATAAAGCCCTGGGGAAGCTGCTTCATATTGGAGCCTCACATTCTCTTGAAAATATAAGTGCTACCTCCTTTCATAAACGCATATTCATAACACAGGTTACATCTTAATGATAGGATTCTTGGTGTTTTTGTTTTTATTGTACATTGCTGTATTTGTGCTTCATAGATCTGTTTTTTTTTTCTCATAGAAAAAACAAAACTATTATGTTAAAGAATAACAATAATACTCTAATTTTGAAAAGGAATTGTAAGATAAGGTGTGTGCATGATAGGATACAATAACCTCATGGGAAGTACTCTGTCCTGCTCAGGTGAGAAAGCTCCTCCACCACCACTGTCCCAAGGGGCAGGGGAGAGAGGAAGAGAGACTGCAGCCCAGCCTACACAACCACTCAGCAAGACCTACTGCATAACCATGACCTTCTCCCCTAGCTTCTTTTCCTGGGCACAGATGTGGCCATGGGCATTCTTCAGCTTCCCTACCCCAGAAGGCCCACCCCTGGCTTCCTGGGAAAATATATGACTCACCCTCCAAGCCAGGCTGAGTCACAGACTATACTGCAGCAGCTCATAACCAGATCAGAGCAAAAACACATCTCAGAAGGAAGGAGTGAGGGATAGGGGGCTGGAAAAACAAAATAATATGATTCCCATACAAAATGCCTTGCCAGGCATGAGGCCCATAGCAGATAACCAATGACAACGGTAACATTGCAAAGATACAGATCATCTGAGCAAGGGGGCTCAGATAACTGCACGGTAAAACTGGAAGAAATGAAGGTGGGAGTAGAGGGAGTGAAGGACAGATAACAAGCAGGCCAAGCTGGTACTGAGTGTGTATGCACTGGGGCTGAATAAAAGTAAGAGGGAGGAGGGGCATAAAGGGAAAACAGCATGAGGCAGAGGTAGACAGGTGTGTAGCGGAGATCCAGAGAGGCTGCAAGGTAGGGAAAGGTCCCTAAACAAAGACCAGGCTTTGTCTCTTAAGCCATTTTAGCTGTATCACTCTTACATCTCTAACAAAAACAGTCAACTTCCTACCAGGGAAGATACTGCCATATATTTTTCCTGTATCACTTTAGTTGCTAAACAAATATTTAACCAAGCGGAAGCAGGGGCAACCTGGTAGTTTACACAGGAGGTATCACTCGGCAGGTGAGGGAACTACACCTCACCTCCAACACCAGCATCTGGAAGTTGAACAGACAGATCGATGGCTCTGTTGACTCCATGAGCCTGGGGGAAGCCACTCCCACATGTACTAATGAACTTTCTACACCTGAGTTCTAAGCACATGCAGGTTGATTCTTTGTAAGTACTTTGACCATCTCACCTACACTGCTTCAATGTCAACACAACCCTGAGATCTAGTAAGTGATACCCAAAAAGAAATCAAGTGGCAACTGAGCTAAGAAGGAAAGTTCTCTGGCCTGGGTGGGGCACTTTCCTCTGGGGAACAGACCAGTTTCATCCTGGACTCTACCTCTTTTCTCATTCCTTTGCAGAGACATGGACCACCTTCCTGGGACAGTGACTTAAGGATCTAAGTGTAGATAGAACAAAATGAGCATGCTCAGTTCACCTCTCACTTCCTCAATGGGATATTACTTATCAAGTATCTCCTAGAAGATCCCAACAGCAGGCCCTGCCTCCATGAAGACTGTCTGTTTACAGGCAAAGCTCTTCATTCCTAGGTTAAGAGATAACCAATGTGAGGGAACAGAGTGCTATGAGCAACACAAAGAAAAAGAGAAAATCAGTAGATTACAGTTATCATCAAAAATTGTTTCTGCTAGTTATCGGCAGTCTGCAGTTAATGTCAAGCGATCCATGTCTTGGGACTGCAAGTTCTTATCTTACACCCAACAGTCCTGGAATAGTAAGCATTGGGCTAAGCACTGCTTCCTGAAGGTTTGCACATGTAGGGGCAGGACTTCTCATCACCACACTGAAAGTTCTAGGGGGGATATGGAAAGCAACCAATACCCTCCAGGGGACATGAGCATTCTTTAAAAAAAAAAAAAAAAAAAAAAAAACACTATGGAACACCCCAGATAGAGTGACGTCCAAGAGGTGAGGATATAACTGTTCATGGGAGAAAATGTAGAGTAAGTTGCTTTCATAGCCTCATGTCTGACCTGAACCTGAAATGGTGTCAAGGCTATCTTGGATTTGAAGCCAAGGGTCGGTTTTTATATCTTTTTTTTTTTTTTTTTTTACAGGCTTAATCCACTTTTATTTATTTTTTCTGTATAAAATCCCTATGTTGTAGCCACAGCCTGGGTCCTCTGCACTGACACTGGTGTGGGTTTTCACAAGATGGTCAGTGAATTCCTAGTGGGGAGACTTGGTGAACACAGTCTCTTTCCAGAGGTCAGGGGTCAGGTAGCTGTAGGTCTTAGAGATGGCGTCCAAAGTGGTCTTAGCAACGTTGCCCAGGGTGGCAGTGCAGCCCCTGGCTGAAGTGTAGCAGTCGTCAATACCAGCCATCAGCAGCAGCTTCTTGGCCATGGGGCAGAGACAATGCCAGTGCCCCTGAGGGCAGGGATAAGGGGCACCAGCACAGAACCACAACAACCTGTCACTTTACAGGGGACTGTGTGGGGCTTGCCAATCTTGTTCACCCAGTCCAGTAGCCTCTCCAGACAGGCACAATGGAGAGCTTCGCCAAGATGATGGCCCCATGGATGGCAGTGGCTACCTCCTTAGAGCACTTGACACCCAGGCCGAAGTGACCAGTGTAGTCCCCAATGGCAACAAAAGCCTTGAACCTGGTCCACTGTCCAGCGCAAGTCTGCTTTTGCACTGGCATGATCTTCAAAACCTCAGCCTTAAGGGACGCACCCAAGAAGAAGTCAATAATCTCAGACTCCTTGATGGGCAGGGAGAACAGATAGCTCTCCTGCAAGGACTTGATCTTCATGTCCTTGACCAGGCGTCCCAGCTTGGGGACGGGATGCACTCCTTGTCTTTGGCTTTGCCTCCATGAGCCCCTCAGCCTTGGCCCCCAAGCACGCCCACGACCCGCTGCCAAAACCTCCACGGAGGACCGCGGCCTCCCAGGCCCAGGCCCCTGGGTCCTCCAGGCGCTCCCGCTGCAACAGCGTCATCCACCATTTGGTGTTTTCCCGAAGAAGAAGCAGTTTTTTATATCTTGATGTTTATCCTTTACTGAGCATAAGAAAGTTCCTGGCCTTGGATACACAAATTTAGGTATAAGCTTAGATGTCCAGGTAACCAGGTTTGAACTTAAGAAATTCTATTCCATCCCATCATGTGATAATCTCAGAGGGTTTGCTGCCCTCCATGCAAGAGATGTGGCTACAGTCACACGCTGGCTCAAACTGTGGCCTAAGTACTGGATCCAGAACTCCACTGTCCTTCATAGCCCATCATGGTAGGCACCATTAGGCATCCCACATAGCAGGTGAGAAAAAGGTCACAGAAGTTGCAGACAGAAGAGGGGATCCAAGATCCATAGAATGCCTAAACCGTGCTCTTCAGAGCTGCCAACCTCTCAGAAAATTCCTTGGTCTGAAGTACCTTTTCTCAGTCAATTTGCATGGGAATGTCCTTATGTTATAGGAATGCCAGCTGTGGTTCTCACGTGATGGCTGTCAGGAGTTTATCAATGGATTGTGTGAGGATCAGCAAATGTGCTTGCTAGTAAAGCAGTAGTGTACACTGCCATGCATCAGAATCTTAGAAGCACAAATTTCAAACACAAGAAATCCTTTAGAGCAGGAAAGGATATACTTCAGACAGACCAGCCTCCTACAGAGTGACCTTGGGGTGAGCTGCCAACCTCACTGGCCTGGCTTAAAAATAGAGAAAGAAAGAAACCTATTTATTGGATTACTTGGAAAATTAAGGTTAATATTGTACATTAAATAACTTTATAAGCTTTATACAAATGAAGAATTTAATTATAATTATCTTGACTCAGCTACTTGGCTGGGATCTTGTGTAGAATTTTAATCAAGCTAAAAAAAAAAAAGCAGAGATGTAGTATGGCATGGGGATTAAGGACAGAGCTGTGACATCCAGATACCCATGTTTGAATCCTGGTTGTCCCATTTAATTGGCTGTGTGGTTTCAGCACTCAAGATCTTCTCTGTGCCTCAGTTTTCTTATGTAGAGAATGGGAACAGCATTTAGTACCTCCTTTAGATGGCTGCCTTGAAGTTCATGCAAGATAAAATACTTAATGAACCTAGAGGTCTAGCGTATGACTTACTGACAGAGTGACTTAAAGCATGCTCTAGGCCTGAGCTAAGCTCCAGCAACAAAGCAAACAAACAAAACCAGGACTGGGGACCCAGTATGCTGGCTGTGCGCAGTACTGGCCTCCTCGAGATTTTTATCCAACTGGCACAGTGGGACTGACTTAGCAAGAGCACATTCTGACTGAGGGGTCTTTATTTCTCTAGACCACCCTTCCAAGAGAAAGGCAAGCCGTCAGCCTCCAGTAAAACCCTGCTTCCCTCTCTCCTCCCCACCTTCCTAAGCACCAAACACCACTCAAGGTTTCCTTTGTTTGCTCTCCATCACATGGAGCCCTGTTCCACTGCTGGTAGAAGACCCAGCTAAGAACCCACATCAACCCAGGTGGAGGACTTGGTGCTGGTCTGCAGCTAGCTGCAGTCTGGTACAGAATCTAGCCCTTTCCCAGCAGGACAAAGAAATGTTTGGCTCCTCCTCTCCCTTTTCCTTCTTTCTCTCCACCATGCTTGCTGTGACCGTTAACCTCTGGTTTAGCAGATTTAGAATCACCATAGAACAAGTCTCTGGTCTTGCTGGGAAGGGTTTGTCCTGAGTAGTTGAAGTGGGAGGGCCCACCCTGACTGTGGGTGGTACCATCCTATGGGCTGGGTCCTGGGCTATATAAAAAGCTCTGCCTCCTCCCTGGGCTGTGACACCCTGCTGCTGTCATGCCTTCCCCGCCATGATTTCCCCTCAAAGCTGTAGGCCAAAAGTAAACGTATTTCTTCCATAAAGTGATTCAGGTCAGGTATTTTCTCCCAGCAAAGAGAAAGTGATGGAATCAGAAAACTGGCAAGAAGTGGGGCCTTTGTGGTGGTAAACCTGATCATGTGGTTCTTAGTCTTTTGGAACTGGTTTACACAGGAATGTGCAGGGATTTGGAACTTTGGATGACGAAGGCTTACAACATTGTAAGAGCCATTCTGGTAGAGGCTTGGTTTATGAGTTTTCAGAGTGGAAGGGACTTTATTGGAAACTGGGCTAGAGGAAGCTCATGTGATATTCTGACAAAGAAGCTGGTTGCTGTCTACCCATGTCCTGAGAACTTCAGCAAAGTTGAATTTAAAGATAAAGGACTAGGCTGGAGAGATTGCTCAGTGGGGTTAAGGCATTTTCTTGCAAAGCCTGATGGCCTGGGTTCAGTTCCCCAGTACCCATGCAAAGCCAGATGCACAAAGTGGATCTGGAGTATGCAGCAGCTAAAAGCCTTGGCGCACCTTTCCTCACTCTCAGTCTCTCCCCCCACCCCCGTTTGAAAATAAAGAAATAAAATATTAAAAAATAAAGATAAAGGACTAATATGAGTAGGAGAGGAAATTTCAAGACAGAAAAACAATCTATCTGTGATATGGATTCTTTGCCCTGATTCAGATCTACAATGAACAACAGAGGAAAAAAATATGAGAAATATAAAGCTTGATTAGGAAGAAATGTAAGCAAATCTAAAGTCCCAAGCAGGAACACTGTGGCCACTTCCACTGTAATTGTTAAAGAAATGACCACCATTAAAGATTAGCCAGGCTACGGACATGGCTTAGTGGTTAAGATGCAGTTCAATTCTCCAGGACTCATATAAGTCAGATGCACAAAGTGGCGCATACGGGAGTTCGTTTGCAGTCATTGAAGTCCCTGGTGTACGCATACTCACAGCCTCTCTCTCACAAATAAATAAAAATTTAAAAAATATAATAAAGATAAGACAATTTCTCTGCACTAGGATATTGGAAAGATGTCCTAAAGGCAACATCCACCAAGATTGGAAGAATGTGATTTCTTTTAGGAAAATGCCTAAAGGAAGAATGCCAAAAGACGTCTCTGCTTCCCAAAGTCAGCATCCAGAGACTGCTAAGGCAGTAATCCATGGTGTCAGGCTTCATCCCAATCTGGCACAAAACTTGTCAGCACTGCCCACATAGTACCAGTTAAGGAAGAATGAAAGATACAAGATTGAGAAGGTTGTGCAGTATTTCACCACATTTCCAGAGACTGGCTAAGGCTAAGCAATGTGAGGCAGGATCAGAGTCCTTGCAAGACATGCTGTGACCCCACTGCAGGAAGATGTGAATGTGAACCCAAAGTTAGAGTGGAGACTCAGGATGTTGGGAGATGCCAGGACCATCTGCCAAGAAAAGCTGTGGGTTCAGGGTGGACTTGGCCCCACAAGAGAGACTATAGGCAGCACAGCGGGAGGGATGGAGTGAGCCAAACCTGATGAAAGCTAGAGGATTTCATCAAGAGTCCCAGATATTGGACATGAATTGGGGGTTTCATGTTTGCCCTGGTAAGATCCCATTTTGCTTTGATCCAGTCATTCCCTACTCTACACCCATTCTTCCCTTTTGGAATGGGAATGTTTATTCTGTGCCATTAAATGTTATAAATATGTAACTTGTACTTTGATTTACAGGACTCACGGTTAAAAGACTGCCATGAGACTGGACTTTTGAACAGTTCTGGTAAAGACTATGGAGACTTGAATGAATTTTGCATTACAAGGTGACCATGAGCCTCTGGGAACAGGCAGTAGAAGGTTATTGCTTAAAAGTGTTGTTTGTCAAGTTGACAAGGGGTGGATGTGTGATGGTTAATCTCTGACTAGGAACTTGACAAGATTTCGAATCACCATGGAAAAAAGTCTCTGGCCATGTATGTGAGGGATTTTCTAGATTAGATTAGGATGGGAGGACCCACCCTAAGTGGATGGCAATATCCTATGGGCTGAGTTCCTGGCGTGTATAAAAGAAAGCTAGCTGAGCACTGGGCATTCATGGTATTCACTGTTCTATTTTGTTTCACAGTGTTGGACTGAACGTATTCAGCTCCTGCTGTCATGCCTTCTCTGCAATGGCAGACTTCTCCTTGAAACTGTAAGCTGAAAATAAACCCTTTACTTCCAACAAAGATGTTTTGGGTTGGGTATTTTGTCCCAGCATGAGAAAGTAACTGATACACTCACCATCCCTGAACTCTAATGCTTTCTCCCATTCCCTCCCTAAAGACCTCTTCCTTCTTGAGACCCTGCATGTCGCTGTCAACTCTGTACTCACTGGGTATGTAACTATGTCACAGGTGTCTATTTTATTTCCCCTAAAGATGAACTCTCCAAAGGAAAATTACCAGTCACTGTTCTAGACCCCGCAGTGAGGAGCACCAAAAGGCCTGCTGTAAAGAGTTGAAATCACAGACGGGAGCCTCAGGCTCCAAGTGAGGAGGTCAGATCAGAACCCAAATCTCTTGCCTGCTTTATTCTATCTAAAAATGCTACTCCCAGCCAAGCACAGCAGCTCACATCTTTAATACCAGCACTTGGGAGGCTGAAGTCCATGAGAAGCCACCCTGGGGGCTACCAAGTGAGATGCAGCCTCAAAAGAAAAAAAAAAGGTTCTGACCCACAATCTTGAGGTACACTATGGGTTTACAACTTTTTGAAACTCAAATACCTCAGCCTAACAACAAACTTGTTAAAACTTGCTTCTGGTTCACATCAAACCAAAGCCAGCATGAGTCAGGAGGTGGCTCCCACCAGTGTTGAGAGAAGAAGGGAAGTCCCAGGTTCTGTCCATCCAAAGCCTGGGTTTGTGTGGAGGGAAAGACAAATGTCAAAACAATGATCTTGGTGTCAGCCCTTCTATGCAGAGACAGCACAGCTGCTATATCATCCAACTAAAACCCTGAAGTGGGCATAGTGGGGTATGTAGGCTTTGGAAGCCAACAAATCCTGTGTGGCCTTCTGCCAGCTAAGCAAGCACTCACTGTGCACATGGCACTGAGCTGAGCATTTCCCATGGATTATTTTACAGAGTGTTCTAGTCACCATGTGAAGGACACACTCTTGACTGTCCAACTCCCTGGGAATGAAGGCTCTCCACCCATGTGTGTTTCTATGGTACTTTTCCTCGCCCTTTCCCATAATTCATTTGATGTATGGAGAGAATGCATCTGTTCATTGGCATCTCCTCATGATACTTCAAGGATATGAAAACAGTATACACCTGATCATCAAAATATATAGGTTCAAAAATAAATAAATAAATAAATAAATAAAAAGAAAAAAGAAAAATATATATCTAGGTTCAAGCCAGGTGTGGTGGCACATAGCTTTAATCTCAGCACTCGGAAGGCCAAGGTAGGAGGACTGCTTTGAGTTCAAGGTTAGTCTGAGACTACATTGTTTATTCCAGGTCAGCCTGGGCTACAGCAAGACCCTACCTCAAAAAAAAAAAAAAAAAAAAAAAAAAAATCTTAGCTGGGCGTGGTGGCACACGCCTTTAATCCCAGCACTTGGGAGGCAGAGGTAGGAGGATCACCGTGAGTTCGAGGCCACCCTGAGACTACATAGTGAATTCCAGGTCAGCCTGGGCTAGAGTGAGACCCTACCTCAAAAAAACAAAAAAACAAAACAAAACAAAAATCTAGGTTCAGATCCCAAATCCCAGCTTAATAATTCCATGAGGTTGGCCAAGGGACTTTCCTCTCTGAGTCTCAATTTCCCTTATCTATGAAACAGAATTAGAAGCCCAGCCCCAATCCTACAAAGGTACATAAAAGTACCTGTAAAGAACAATAAGCAAAAAGTAGGTGCTTTGAAAGGTAAGGATTTCTTTCTTCCCCCTGTTCTTGAGGTAAAGCGTATTGAATTCTAAGAACTAACACTGCATCTCAAACAAATTAGTATGAATATTTCTTGAAATGCATGGAATAACAGGCTTCACTGTTGAAAAAAACAAAAATAAAAAAGCCCAGTCTGTCTTGTCTTCAGAAGTTTTTTACCACTCCTTCCCACCTCCCATACAGTTAAGTACCTTTCTTTCTTTGGATAACATGAAGTTTTTTATACTCAAAAATTGTAAATGGCTAAGAGAGCACCCCAAGATTCTTCCCTCTAGCCATCACCCTTCTCTTTCAAGTTGTACTGATATTATTTGGACATTGGAGCTAAGAAAGGTCAGATTACATGTGGAGTTCCCTGAAATGTAGCATTCCCCACTGCAGGATCCCAGAATGATACCAAATGCCTAGGAAAGGTTGCTCTTCCCAAAAGAACTCAAGATTCTGAAAGAAAAAACATGCCTTTAAGACTGTAGAACTGCACTGCGGACTTTCCTCCCACAGGTGTCCAGCAGTGAACTGAGGACTGCTTAGACCCAGTGTCTACATGTTCCCTGAGAACACGCACTCAGGACCCAAAGTGTCTCCAATCTTCTTGTGAACCAAACACTCAGGCCTTATAATGGTACTGTAGGAATGCTGCTGTTCCACTGGAGAAATGCCTTAACAGTCAAGGCACTTGCCTGTGAAGCCTAAGGACCCAGGTTCAACTTTCCAGTACCCATATATGCCAGATGTACAAGGTGGCACATGCATCTGGAGTTTGTTTCCAGTGGCTGGAGGCCCTAATGTGCCCATTCTCTCATGCTCTACCTGTCTCTCTCTCTCACGCACACACACAAATAATTTTTTTTAAAGAAGAATTTTAAAAAATAAATTAAATTTACAAAAAGAAGAATGTGGGTTGGAGAGATGGCTTAGCAGTTAAGCGCTTGCCTGTGAAGCCTAATGACCCTGGTTCAAGGCTCGATTCCCCAGGACCCACGTTAGCCAGATGCACAAGGGGACACATGCATCTGGAGTTCGTTTGCAATGGCTGCAGGTCCTGGAGTGCCCATTCTCTCTCTCTCTCTCTCCCTCCCTCTTTCTCTCTCTGTTGCTCTCAAATAAATTTAAAAATTTTTAAGAAGAAGAATGTTGCTCTTGCAGTCTTGATTGCATCTACTATCACAGTCATTAATTCAGAGCCAAATGTTATGTTTTCTCCAGTCAGCCCAAGGTCATGATGGTGACTAATCACTCCTCATTTCCCAAATCAATGACACTTTTAAGGGCTTTCTATGCACAATATTCTTAATTATCATGGAAAGCCTACAAGTCAGGTATTGCTTTTATTCCCATTTTATAATATGGAAACAGAGGTGAGAAATTTGCTATGGTTTGAATCTGAAATGTTTCCCACAGGCTTACATTTTGAGAACTGAGTCCCTAGCATGTAGTACTACTTCAAAGGCCATTTCCTTTAGGAGGTGGGTGTGGCTAGTGGAAGTAGATCATTAAGGGTGGGCCCCAGAAGGCTAGGCCTGCTCTTTCATTCCTGGTCTATCATAATGTGAACAGCTGTTTTTCATCATGTTCCTGCCACCATGGTCAGGGCTACCCCACCCTGCTTGTCCCCACCATGGTAGACTGAAATCCCTCTGAAACTGTGAACTAGAGTAAATCTTTCCTCCCTAAAGTTGTTTCTGACAGGTATTCAGTTACAGCAATACAAAAGCAATTAACAAATAATCAGTAGTAAGCAACAAAGCCCCAATTCTAATCATAGTCTATTAGGTTCAAAGCCCATTTTATCTCTATTACTCCACATCACCTCTTCAAATGACTATCAAAGAAGTACCATTCTATATAGAAAAACTTCAAAAAATAAACAGTGTAGGCTGATTGATCTTTGAAGCTCCTTTAAAACAAAAACATAGTTCCATGGAGAGGAGGGGGAAAGGAATGTAAAATGGCCAACCGTAGTGAGGCTAGGGGCTTGGCTTATCAGTATTTAATAACAGTTTCTGGATCAAAAGTCTATAGAACCCTATTTATGGATAGACAGTCACTGTAAGCAGTCTTTTTATACAACCTTTTCATCTGAGGATGCTGTAGCCTTCTGCCTTTCTATTAGTGAGAGATGGGGTGTGGAGTTTACTGGGTCTGCCAAGATCATCCCATTAAATTATCTGCCCTCTTCCAGTGTAATTCACTCAGGGACAACAGTTTGAGCCACAGCCCCTGTAGATATATGAGCCTCAGCATTCTGGTAGAGTGGAGACAAGGAAAAGGGTCAGGTGGTGGGACATCCCAATGACATCACATCAATCGGCAACTCGCTGCCTTACCAAAATAAAGTGGATGCCACAATTATCCCGTTCCCAAACAAACCAAAAACCCTGACCAAGCTTACTGCAACAAAGAGAGAGCCTTTTTACTGCTGTTTATTTTTATTTTGTATTCGTTAGCTTTTTAGATATTCCTGGCATGCAAGTCAGGCTCCGTGTAACAAGCAGCTGCATTTAGTTAAGGATTTTTGCAGAGGTCCCTCCACCCTTCCCCCTTCAACTCCAGAGAACCTTCTCAGACTCGTAGAAGACTATTCCTTTCTTTTCATGTGTCCACAGACCCGTCTCTCCTGTCACAGCCCAGGGGACGGGTGAAGCCAGGCCCAGAACCAACTGCTTTAGAAAAAGACCTGGGAGATTTGCTTGTTGTCTAGAGGGAGCTGGATCTGCTCCTCATTGGAAGACTGAACTGGCAGACGGCTCTCCCTGTAGAGAACACTCCAATAAATCAGCCCTCCTCAGCCAGCACCCTGGGTTATGCACCAAGACGCAAGTGCACAAGCACTCCATTAAAGTGCATCTCGTCACTAGCTGGAAGGAACTGCCAGGCACGCTCCTTGGAGCACATCAAAGTCACAGTTTGTTGCAATTCTTCTAGACCTAGAGGCCTTGACCATTCTCAGTGCTACCAAGACCAGATGGGGCAGTCCCCAACTACAGAGAAACTGGAATTGGCTATCTTCCATCGTTTCTTATACCCTCTAGGTGATGGCTAAGAAGACTTAGGGAAACACCGCCATGGGATCACACAAAAAAAGATGACAAACTGGAAGAATTAAACCAGGAAAGACTGGAGAATAGAGATAACACACCAGCATCAACTGTTAGGGCTTATGACCCTAAGAAAGTAACTTACCAGCTCCCTAGAGGGAGAGCAGATGACCCAGCTATACAATAAGCTAGTTATGTCGTCTCAGTTAGAGGGTTTTCTGTGAGAATTCAGTGAGTTAATACTACTAAGAGCTTAAGACAGTGGATAGCCCTTGCAAGGATTCCACCAAGTATCTGCTATATAAATTGCACACATACAGACATCTCAGAATGTTTGAATTCAGGTCACAAAGTCTTTAGAGCATCTGTCAGCTTTACCAGGTCTGATTACCATCACCAGCCTCCCTAAGAGGGCTCCAAGGAGCAGCTGACTGGGGCTGAGGCCTATAACTCATCATTACCACTCTACTCTTCCAGACTCCCCAGGCAGGCAACTTACTGCCTAAACAGTAAGTCAGTGGCCCCTACCTTTGCAGAGCTGCAGTTTTCTCAGAAATTTTGATTACCATAAGACTATGGTTATCAAACTACACATGCGATTTTAAATATTATCTGAAAGGTCAAATACTCTAAATTCCATGTACTCACTTCTAGGATGGGGGCTCTTCTCTTACATGGCTCAGAAAATTTAATCATCATACCCACCATTTAAAGATGAAAAATTCAGGGCTGGAGAAATGGTTTAGTGGTTAAGGTGTTTGCCTGCAAAGCCGTAGGACCCGGGTTCAACTCCCCAGTAGCCACGTAAGCCAGATGCACAAAGGGGGCACATGCATCTGGAGTTCATTTACAGTAGCTAGAGGCCCTGGAATGTCCATTCTCTGTCTCTCTCTGTCTCCTCTCTATTTCTCTGCTTACCAAATAAATAAATAAATACCTTCAAAAAAAAAAAAAGGAAAAATTCAAAACCAGGTCAGTCAAATGCTAAATGTTATAGGCATTAAACTTTGTTATCAGATTCCTCTTATCTAACCCTTCATACTAGAAGATGGAATAAGAAAACAAACAAAAAAGGTCTCTCAAAATATGCCAGGCTAAAATTTACTAAGTGAAGTACACTTTGATGTACAACCAAAAAAAGTTGTTCATTCACTCCGTAAAATTCCATGGGCCTCTTAGTATAGTTGTGTGTACATATAATCCATTTATCTGAAAATAGACATTTACATCTGTGTACATAGGATCTATGGGTAATGGGTTTGCCATGGCATGCTGAGTAAATTTTCTAAATATCTGAAGTGAGGAAGGTGTTCCTCATCAAACTATGGCCAGAATCTGATGCTCATTTGGCTGCAGTGACATAGGCTATTTTCACCATACAGGAGATAGAAAATATAACAGACTAAAACAGTTTTTAAAGACTCCTATCAGGCAGCAGATAGTCTTAGGCATTAAAGGAGCAAAACAGCCTACCATATTTTCCAATAAAGTAAATCATTACTGGAAGACAAGAATTTCTAAAACCAAGCTAGAGGTAGTTTGAATAAACCCTCTACCTGTTCTACCTCTGTGAGGTGACCCCAGCTAGACAGATAGGGTTCTCAGGCATCTCCAATGAAAGTTGAGGCTGGCTGCCTCAGATCCTTGGTGACTTCACCAGCACAGCTGACAGCCTTATCTCCCTCAGGAGACTCTTAAATGTAGACAAGACAGACACCTAATGAAATGGCAATTGGAGACTCACAAAATGACAGCAAACCTCTTTCTGGCTTTAAGCAGCCAAACCACAGAATGGACAGACAGAATTCTGAGAAAGGATCAGGTAGGTTCTGATGGCCTGGAGCTGTGTGGCCAGGAATGAGGGCTTCTCCTTTCTAATGAAATTCAGCTTTGGACCAGAGGTACAGGGGGGTGAGGTCAACAAGAAGCAGGCCATAGTATATCTAAAAGGCTGTCCCCTCCCATAAACCAAGTAAGAAAGTGAAGAAAGAAGTGCTGACTAATTTTTGAAAACTTAATAAATATATCACCCCTTTGGCCAATTTCTTGAGCCAGGTGATGAGGTTACCTTAGAAGTCTCAGGCGGGGGAAAAGGTAAATTTCAGAAAAGAGCAGCTGAGTGTGGAGATGCACACCTGTAATCCCAGCACTTGGGAGGTAATTTCAAGGGAATCAGGAGTTCAAGGCTAACCTAGACTATATGAGACCCTGCTCCCTCCCCCCAAAAAACATGAACAACAAAAATAAAGAAAGGTAAACTTTCCCAAAAAGCAATAAGGGGTTTGAACTCATCAGACCATGGAATAGGCAAAGCCTGTTTTTACCTTTGAAAGCCTATCAAGAGTTAAAAGAGACAGAATTTGGGTGGCTTCTGATAACAATGTTGTTTTACACTCAGCAACATCATTGCATGGATGTTTATCTAAATGGTCAAAAGAGGTGAACCTTCCATCCCTCCACCAACAGATGCCGTGACTTAAAAACTAAAAGCAGTGACTGTTGAAAGATTAGGTACAAAGTGAAGGGGTCTATGGAAGAAATGACAGAATTAATCACGGTGCCAAGCCGAAGTCCAACTTTAGGTGGTAGAATCACCTGGGTTATCACCACCTCCATTTCCTGAGCAACGGGTTTCAGAAGGATGGTAACATCGTGTGATACCTGTTCTTTCTTTCTTTCTTTTTTTCTTTCTTTCTTTCTTTTATCCAGGTGTGCCGGCACAGAGCCGGATGTTTGGCATCAAGCAAAACATCATTGTGACCAAACTGTTTACATTTCAGTAGAGTTTCCCCTTCAGGAAGATGCACTCCGCCTCTTACCCCCACTCCATCCCCTGCCATGCACATCTTAATTACAATTAGTAGCTGTATTCACCCAGATTAGCACAACCATCCCATAAGATCAGTTTCAGAAGTGTGCTCAGAGCATGCTGCTCCCACGTCCCCAAGTCATCTCTAAGTTCAAATCTACACACAACTTCCAGAGTGTTTTCTACGACAGTTTTCTGGGAACTTTTGGTATAAACTAATTCTCCAGTCAGTCTGGGTAATGAACAGCTAAGGAAGCTACAGTCTTCCTTACACTGAGAGATGAATGATAAAAGAGCGAGGACTATTTATCCACGGGGCTTGGGGGCTGCAGTGGGGGCGGGAAGAACGCAGAGGCTCAACACCCCCTCAGGGGATGCATGTTAAAAGTGAGGCCCAAGACCCGGGAGGCTTTAATCAACTTTCCCCCTCCAACCTGGGAAGAATGAATCGGTTGTCTCCACTGGCGCAGCGGGCCCTTCCCTCTCATTGTGTTCCGGCTCAGCCCCAGCGAGGATCCGAGCTCCCCGCAGCGAACTAAGACGCTCCGGCGGCCGGGGGACTCTTTCTCTAATTGTTGAGATTGTCTTTGGAGATTACCAAAATCAAGTATGCATTAGATGGCTCCCCTTCCCCCGCCTTGTTTGTAACACGCGCGCGTGTGCACACTCGGAGCACTCGGGCCGCCCCTGACAGCAAGCACACTTTGCACAAAGTGGCGGCGTCGGCGGAGCACCGGCTTTGGCCTGCGCGGTGACCCTGCGGAGGCCGGAGCGCGGGGCGCTGGAGATGCAAGGCCTCAGGAGCCCCGGCGGCACCGGGCTTTTGTTTGCGCGGGTTCGCGGACTGCCTGGGCTCCAGCGAGCACCACTGAAAATGCAAAATGCAAACCGCTCGAGGACCGCGGGGGAGCTGGCCTGGAGACCAGTGGGGTGCGCCAGGAGTTCAGGGACAGAAGGGCAGACGACCAGTACGGAAGTACCCCGGTCACCCCAAGCTGCCCAAAGCCCTTCATGCTTCCTGTCAGCGCTGACAACCTCGGCTGGGCGCCTAGGACCCGGTCCCGGGCACATCCCGACCCGCTCCCGGGCCGGGGCGGCGCTAGTCCGCTGCCAGCTGCTGCGCTGGCCCGGCCGGGCCGGGCCGGGCCGGGCCGGGCCGGGCCGGGCGCGTGCGGGCGTGTGCGCGTGCGTGCAGCGTGCGTGCGGGCTGGCTTACCTTGCGCTGCGGCCCCGCGCGCCGCCACCAGCAGCAGCACCAGCACCGGCACCGGCACCGGCACCGGCGGCGGCAGCGGCAGCGCGGGCGGCGGGCGCGGCCGCGGCATTCCTCCTCTGGCGGCGGCGGCGGCGGCGGCGGCTCCCCGGCGGCGCGCAGAGCATCCACGGGCTCTCCTCCGGGCTCCCGGCCACCTCGTCCCGGCCGCTCGCGCTCTCTGGACGCCGGGGCGTTCGCGGAGCTCTTTGTCCCTCGAACCTGCTCTCGCGCTCCGCCTGGCCGCCTCGGACGCCGGGAGCGCGGTCCTGCCCCGGCCCTCCGGCGGCAGCCTCTCGGCGGCCGGCCACTACGCCCGGCGCTGAGCCGGATGCTCTGGCGGACGGCGAGTGTCCCCGCCTCGGACTCCAGAAGAAAAGCGAGCCCGGTGACCGGGCTGCCGTCTCGGAACCCCTCGGTGGCGGCTCCTCCCGCGCTCCGCGCTCCCTGTCTCCCCAACTTGTCACTTTCCACCAACTCTTCAGCCCAGCGCCCAGCCTGGACCAATGGCAGGCGCCCGCCCAGCCCGGCGCCCCGGCGCCCCCTGCCGGCGCCTGGCGGACGCGCGGCCTCCCGGCTTCCAGAAAGTGGCCGCGGCTCGGAGCCTCCCCGAGGCTCACCTTCCCTCCCCTCCCCCACCTGCCCCGCGGGACCCTGGAGGCCTTTTAACAGAGGGGAAACCGAGAGGCTCTTTCGGGCTCTGAGCCGAGTTTGCGGCTGAATGACTTATGAGACCCATATCCTAGCCACCTCGTCTCTGAGACTGTTAGCTGTGACCCTTGGTAACAGAACATTTATAGATATCATCCAAAATCTCCTTTTTCTTCCTTTTCCCAAGAGTTGCTTAAGAGAAAGTTCTTACACCAGGGACACGTGGTTTTTTGGTTTTGTTTTGTTTTGTGTTTTAGCTTTTGATTTCTGTTTTTTGTTTTGTTTTGTTTTTTGCATTGCCATCATTGTCATCTGCTGCTTTCTGGAGGTTAACAGGATTCCACTGTGTCTGGATTTGTCCATGGGCCCTGCTGTCTTGAAAGGGGTTTCTCCGTCTTCATAAAATGCTGAATCAATTTGAAATTTATGCTCATTCTGTCATTTCAGTCTTGCTTTACCCTGGGATAAGGGAGTCATTAAACTAAGAGTGCTTTTGTCCATTTCTTTGGGCTTGCTGTTCTGAATTTTGTATTTCATAAATGCTATTGAGGGTTTCCCTGTAGAAAGAACCCTGGGTCAGTTAAAGTGCTGAGTATCTGCTGTCTTCTTTGTCCTGCTCTGTCTTCCAAGGATGCAAAAGTAATTAGGGACACCTGTCAGCCTTGCCCTAGAAGAGAGGAACACAGAGCCTATCAATTATCACATGGCCACTTACTAAACATCTGTTTGATACTTTATATACTTTGACACTTTTTAAAACTCAATTATAGGGCTGATTCAGTGGTTAAAGGTGCACTTTGCAAGCCTAACAGTCCAGGATCAATTCCCCAGCCACCCACATAAGTCACATGCCAAAAGCAGCACAAATGGTTGATCCTTTGCAGAAGCAAAAGGACACACACACACACACACGAGTGTACACATATGTATTTTTCTATCTTTCAGTTTTAGAAGTCGACATACAAAAAGAGAACCAATGACTTGTCCACAGTCACTGGATTCTGGGTGGCAAAGCCAGTACTCAGATCCTCTCCCACAGGGTGCTAAAAGTTAACTCAAACCTGCCATGTCATAAGCACTTAGTAACAGGAGGTTGGAAGGGGGCTACTGCCCCAGCCTCCCCTTGTTAAGACCCATCTTTAGGATTCTATAACAAGCTGCCACTCACTGAGGACAAGGAATTGCTCTCAGTTGCCCATCCTGGAACACAATGAAGCTTTTTCCATGAATAAAGATAAAGGCATCATTTGAGAATACTTTTTCTGTGATTAGTTCCTTACCATATTTGTTCTGGGTCTCTGAGAGCAGAGTCTGAGGAGGGCCTGGGGAAGGGAGTAACATCCCAGGAGGTCATATAGACTCTAGACTTCTACCCTATGCCTCTAGGCAGGTGAATAACTGGCCCACATGGGACAAATAGTCACTTATTCTTTTCCAAGACTTCAGGGCAAGAGCCTCCCCAGCTGCCATGATAGCTTTCCCCCACTCTATGGCTCTGACCTCAGGTCAAGGAATGATAGACAGAGGGGCCTTAGGGCAAGGAGTTTATCCCACTGACCCCCCCCACCCCCACCCATAGGTCTGTTCTCCAAGTCTCTCTGCCTGTGAGTCACTCAATCCTGTCTCTAGTATCTCCCCTTCCATGGGGAATTTGCTGCATAAGGTTCTGATGTTGGGAAAGTGTCTTTGAAGGCTAGCCTTAGTATATTGTGGCCTAGAAATCAAAGGAAACTCCTTTTTACCCTGCACAATACACAGAAACTCTCTGTCCAAAGTACTACATGACCTTGCCAGACTGGGAGCCGTTGACCTGTCCACTTACCCAGTCCCCAGCCCCCACGTATAATTGCTAGGCCAGGTATATTAGGTAACAGACAGCTGCCATTTCTTAGCATAGAGCTTACTGGCACTTTTATCAGTACCTAAACCTTCCTGGAACTTAATCACAGAATCATAAACATGAGGAATGTGAGGCCTTGGAAATTAAAAAACTACCCACTGGGCATTTTATATAGGAGAAACATGGCACACAGAGAGCCAGAACTTCCCTGCCCAAGGTCACAAAGCTGGCCAGAATCAAAACTGTGACTTAAACCAACCATTCCAAGGTTGGGCTCAACTCCAAATGAGTCTCTCTCTACACATTCCTGCCTCATCTTTCTTAGTGTGCTAGGAGAAAGGCAGCAAGCAATTGAAATGCATCTCTTGCAGGCCTCCTTCAACACCAGTCTCCCTCACCAGGCCAGTATTGATGCTAGCAGATTAAAAACCACAGTTTGAGTGACTTTCCCAGCTCCAGCACTGAGATTCCACTGAGGTACCCACTGCCTAAGAAGGGAGGCACTTACACACATGTGGCTCAAGTTATCACTGTGGACACTCGGGAAAATAAAGCCATGGGTAAGGTACAGAAAGAACATGAATAGGAGTGGGATAAGAACGAAACAGGGTCAAGTGCCTAAGGAGTCATAAAAAGAGCTCTTCATAAAATTGCTAGATGTAAGACTCGTGTGAGGCAGTTAGACCACACATAAAACCATGAATTCTTCTCAGAGACAATGTGAGCATGACAGTTAGTCAAGAGGATTGTAGGGTAGGAGAGATGGCTTAGCAGTTAAGGTATTTGCCTGCAAAGCCAAAGGACCCAGGTTCGATTCCCCAGGACCCATGTAAGCCAGATGAGCAAGGTGGCCCATGCGTCTGGAGTTTGTTTGCAGTGGCTGGAGGCTCTGGTGTACACATTCATTCTCTGTCTCCCTCTTTCTCTCTCTCAAATAAATATTTTAAAATATTAAAAAAAAAAAGAGGTAGCCGGGCGTGGTGGCGCACGCCTTTAATCCCAGCACTCGGGAGGCAGAGGTAGGAGGATTGCCATAAGTTCGAGGCCACCCTGAGACTCCATAGTGAATTCCAGGTCAGCCTGGGCTAGAGTGAGACCCTACCTCGAAAAAAAAAAAAAGAGGACTCTAGAGCCAGGTGGCTTGGATTTAATTCCTAACTGTGCTGTTAACAGCTATAATAACTTGGGACATGGCACTTGTTTTCCTCAAGTGTAAAGTATAATAGCAATATCTACTATCTAGTTGTACCTCTCAAAGGCTTAGCATATAGAATAAGCAGCCACACTTTATAAGCTATTCTTATTAGTAAGCTATAAATTTAGCATTAGACAGACCTAGCTAGATCATCTGAACAAGTTATCTAACTGCCTTATGATATAACATTCTCATATATTTTTACGTAAAGATAATAGAACCAACTGTATTGTCAATTTTAGTATAAATAACAGACTTTATACTTTGATTATAAGGTCTTAGTATGAGTTTTGGATATTTTTTCAATAAATTATTATTGTTTGTTTCTAAACCCCTGCACTATGAGATGAAACATGTGGGTAAGTTTGGTGATTATACAACCTTCATTTCTAATGCAACCTAGATTTCATGCTGTGTTCTGTTATCCTCCTAGGTACATTTATTCATAAAAGAAAATCAAAGACAAAATGACTTTTGTCATAAGAAATGCATAAACAAGGGCTGGGGAAATAGCTGGGTGAATATTAGAGTTCAAATCTTCAGCACCCACATTGATGCTGGACAGGCATGGTAGCCCATCTATAATTCCATTGCTCAGGAGGCAGAGGCAGAGGATTCCCAGGAGAAATTGGCTACCTGGGCCCAGGCAAGTGAGTAAGCTCTGGATTCTGTGAGAGACCCCTGCCTCAGTAAAATAAAGTGGAGAAGAGTCAAGGAAGATACCCAAAGTCAACCCAAATGTCCATCAGTAGGTAAATGGATGAGCTCTGGTGTATCCATATAATGAAATATAGTCACCAATAAAAGAATAAGTTATTAATACACAACTAAATGCATGAATAGAAAATAATTGTGCTGAGTGCTAACTAAAATTTTTAAATACATACTATGTGAGTCTATTTATATAAAATTCTAGGAAAGCCACATGTAGTGGCACACGCCTTTAATTGCAGCACTCAGGAGGCAGAGGTAGGAGGATCACTGTGAATTTGAGGCCACCCTGAGACTGCATAGTGAATTCCAGGTCAGCCTGAACTAGAGTGAAACCCTACCTCTAAAAAAAAAAAAAAAAAAAAAAAAAAAAATTCTGGGAAATGTAAACAAGTCTATAAGGACAGAAAAATAGACCAATGACTACTTGGGGTGAAGGAAATGGAAGGATGAATAACAAATGGGTAAAAAGATATTCATTATATTGATTGTGGTGATAGTTTCAGAGGTATAGACACAGAAATCTGAGTCCAATAAGGATCTAAAACCACACACACACACAAAAAGAGTAGCCATAAACATAAGGAAACTATATGGGACCCCAAGGCACAGGGAGATCAATTCATGAAGGGCAGATGTGGAAAAGGGTCAGATTTCACTAAAGATGTCATTCAGCCCCTGAGCAGCAGAAAAGATCACTGGGGTCTCAACAGTCTGAGATTCAACATTCTTCTTTTGGCTTGCCGGCAAGGAAGCACAAGCTAAAGGCATGGCCAGGAAGGAGACATCTGGGCACTGGAGAGGCAGAAGGGCTTCAGTCACACAGGCCATGGGGAGCTTGCAGATACCACAGACTCTAAAGGAATCTCTCCTATGTTGTAGGCCACAGGTATGGTGTGGGGTCTCATAACAGAAGTAACTGCTCAATGTGTGACCATGTGAGCCAGGGATGATTATATGCAAACCACATGGTTTCCATGTGGAGAGACTTTAGGAAAGATAGGTGAGTGGGTTTAGGCCTGTGGTTGGTCAGATTCCACCATACCTTCTTATGCTACAACATGTAGGATATACTGAAATTTGTAAGAAAACTCTTTCTGCTACAATATTTCCCCTCCACTGAAAAACTTTACATTATATGGAAAATGCTTAAGTGCATTGTTTCTTATAAGGAATACTGTGGTGGTTTGATTCAGGTGTCCCCCATAAACTTAGGTGTTCTGAATGCTAGGTTCCCAGCTGATGGAGATTTGGGAATTAATGCCTCCTGGAGGGAGTGTATTGTTGGGGGCGGGCTTATGGGCTTTATAGCCAGTTTCCCCTTGCCAGTGTTTGGCACACTCTCCTGTTGCTATGGTCCACCTTATATTGGCCAGGGGGTGATGTCCACCCTCTGCTCATGCCATCGTTTTCCCCTGCCATCGTGGAGCTTCCCCTCGAGCCTGTAAGCCAAAATAGATCTCTTTTTCCCAGAAGCTGCTCTTGGTTGGGTGATTTCTAACAGCAATACAAACCAGACTGCAACAAATACATTGAAGAGGAAGTCAGAATTGAAAGCAGTAAGTAGAAAACAGCATGCTAACCAAGCTATATACTTTAAATATGTTCATTTCATTATATGTAATCTTCTATATATGTGCACCTTACTGTACCTGAATGATAACTCAAAATTCTTTAAATAAGCCAAAAAATACCATTTGTAGAAAGGCTCCAAACAGAAGAGAAAGAGATGAAAGAAAAATCTACAAAAAGCAACTTGGAGGGAAGAGACTATAGGGAATAGATTATTTAAGTAGAAGTCTTAGGCACATACACTTATAAACCTCTTCATTCAAACACTTAGAGAAATAAGCAAAGAAAATTCTTTTCTGGGCTGGAGAGATGGCTTAGTAGTTAAGCGCTTGCCTGTGAAGCCTAAGGACCCCGGTTCGAGGCTCGGTTCCCCAGGTCCCTCGTTAGCCAGATGCACAAGGGGGCGCACGCATCTGGAGTTCGTTTGCAGAGGCTGGAAGCCCTGGCGTGCCCATTCTCTTTCTCTCTCTCTATCTGTCTTTCTCTCTGTGTCTATTGCTCTCAAATAAATAAATTAAAAATTTTTTTTAAAGTAAAAAAAAAGAAAAAGAAAATTCTTTTCTAAGACAAGAACGGGCTGCAATGGGGCAGAAATGGAGGTTCAGAGTAAAAAAAAGGAGTGCTAAAAATCAAAAAAATTTATGGTTGAAATGGAAAACTAAATATAAGGACTAGAAAACCTAAGGCAATGACTCAAAAGGATGGTAGTCAAGGAGGTGGAAAGAAACTGCAGGATAACCAGCAGAGGAAGTCAGCTAAATAAGAGTTTTAGAAGATGATAACATATGAGATAAGATAGAGAAAATAACAAATAAGGAAAACCTGCTTCAGCAGGACATGTTAACATATTAAAAGCTCCCCAGATTAACTTTCCATTGTTGTGACAAACACCAAAGAAAAGTCATTTAAAGGCAGAAGGATTTGCTTTAGCTGATGGTTTAGGGTGTTGCAGCCCATGGTCAACTGGCTCCATAGCTCTGGGACTGAGACAAGGCAAAGACATCAACTTGGTGGGAGCATATGGCATAGCCTACTTGCCTCATGGCAGCTAGGAAGAAGAAAGACAGGCAGAAGGAAAGGTGGAGGATATGATGTACTCTTCAAAATCACTCATATCCCTGATTCCTCCAATCAGGCCCCACAACCTATTGCCCATCACCTCTCAATATTCCATGAAATCATGAGTCCTTCAGTACAATACTCCATTGATTAGGTCAGAGTTGTCATGATCCTCCCAATTCCTAAAAGTTCACCAGTTTACAACCAAGCCTGTTGAGCAAGGTACTTCATACTCAAACCATAATAATCCTACTGAAAGCCTTGCACATGGATTTTGAAAGTATAGGCTACTAGAGACAAAGACAAGTTCCTAAATGCTTCCAGACATTTAAAATATTTAGCAAAAGAGCCGGGCGTGGTGGCGCACACCTTTAATCCCAGCACTCAGGAGGGAGAGATAGAAGGATCACTGTGAGTTCAAGGCCACCCTGAGACTACATAGTTAATTCCAGTTTAGCCTGGACCAGAGTGAGACCCTACCTCAGAAAACAAAAACAAAACAAAACAAAACAAAAATTCGCAGAACCAGATTAAATATAAACAAGAATAACATTTGGTCTTTTTATTTTTTTATTTTTATTTTTATTTTTATTTTTTGGTTTTTCGAGGTAGGGTCTCACTCTACCCCAGGCTGACCTGGAATTCACTATGGAGTCTCAGGGTGGCCTCGAACTCACGATGATCCTCCTACCCCTGCCTCCCAAGGGCTGGGATTAAAGGCGTGAGCCACCACTCCTGGCTACATTTGTTCATTTTAATTACAGTAGTAGAATCAAAAACTTTGGAAAATGCTTTCTAAATTCTAAAGGAAAATAATTTTCTAATTCTATATGATGGGGGGGAAGACAAGCACAAGAGGGAGGATGGAAAAGAGGAAAAGGGGAAAATATTTGTTTCTAAAAAATCATGATACCTAATTCTTTGTATGCTAGTAAAAGAATTCTATACCCAGTAGAACTATCATCTAGAATAATAAAGAGCATCTCTGAACATGAACAAAACCAAAATTATGTATTATATAAAAACTGTATTAATTTTTTGAGGCTTCTGTAGAAAATTTTATAATCATGGTGGTTTAAGACAATACAAATGTATTCTCTTACAGACCAGCTAAAGTCAAAGTGTCAGTCAAGCCAGTTCCTTCTGAGGCCCTAGGGAAAAAGCTGTAACTTTCCAGCACCTAGAGCTGCATTCCTGGCATTCCTTGCTCATGGCCTCCCCCTCTATTTCCAATGTAGTGGTGTAGCATCTGCAAATCTCCTGTTTTCCTTACCACATTGCTTTCTCTTTCCTAAAAATACATGTGGTTAGGGCTGGAGGGATGGCTTAGAGGTTAAGGCATTTGTCTGAAAAGCCAAAGAACACAGGTTCAATTCCCCAGGACCCACATCAGCCAGATGCACAAGGGGGCACACGCATCTGGAGTTCATTTGCAGTGGCTGGAGGCCCTGGCATGCCCATTCTCTCTCTCTCCCTCTTTTTCTGTCAAATAAATAAAAATATTAAAAAAATACATGTGGTTATATAAGGCCCAATTTAATAAGCCAGAATGGGTTAAAGAGATGGCTCAGCTGTTAGGCACTTGCCTGAAAAGTCTAACAACCCAGGAAAGATCCTCTAGTACCCATGTAAAGCCAGATGCACAAAGTGGTACATACATCTGGAGTTCGTTTGCAATAGCTGGAGGCCCTGCCATGCACATTTTCTCTGTCTGTCTCTCTTCCCTCTATCTCTCTCTGCTTCCAAAGAATATTTTTAACTAGATATTTTTTAAAACCAGGATGACATTTCCATCACAAGGTTGTTACCTTAATCACATCTGCAAAGTCTTTATTTTTTTCTTTTTGCCATATGATGTTAGATATGTATAGATCTGGGGAGTTGGAACATGGAAAACTCAGTATACCATCCACCTTTCCAAGGATGATCCCAGAGGATATGGCTTATTTATTAAGGAAAGTAAGTCAAGGAGTAAGGGTGGGATCAGTAGATGAAATCTAGGGAAAAGCTAGAAGAAAAGGGAATTCTAAGAATAATAATGAAGAGAGATTTCTAGAAGAGTGAGAATAAGGGATTAGAGAGAAGTAGCCAAGATTGGGACAGATCTGAGGCTCTGGACAGAAGCCATCACTGACTATGATCCCATATGATTTAGGTCTGAGAGATACTTAAAAAAAAAAAAAGATATATATATATATGTATATATATGTATATATATGTATATATATGTATATATATGTATATATATGTATATATATGTATATATATGTATATATGTATATATATATGTATATATATGTATATATATGTATATATATATGTATATATATGTATATATATATATGTATATGCACACACACACATATGTGTGTGTGTGTGTGTGTGTGTGTGTGTATCTTATGTATTTATTTGAGAGAGAGAGAGAGAGAGAGAGAGAATGGATGCATAAGGGCCTCCAGCCACTGCTAATGAACTCCAGATGCATGTGCCACCTTGTGAATCTGGCTTATGTGGGTCCTGGAGAATGGAACAGGGTTCCTTTGGCTTTGCAGACAAATGCCTTAACTGCTAAGCCATCTGAGAGATACTTTACTGGAAAGAGTTTTAGTATTAGCTGGTGATGACCATTTAGAAAACAAACACAATTGTAATTATTAGCCCTGTGAAATACAAAAAGTTGAACAAAAATAAACATGTTCCATAGATTAGCTAGCTTTAGATAGAAACCACAAAGACATGCTAAACACTAAATCTAGCCAAAATTATGCTTGAATTATGATGAGAGGCTACAAGGATGGGAAATGTATATAGGTAATGGTAGTGATGGTGATGTTAAAGGAAGCTCATATTTCATAGTGGAAACTCAACAGATGTTACTACTGAAATACCAAGACAAAGCTGAGTGTTTTGAGACTGCAAAGATAAATACTGGAAGATATAACTGAAATCAGGAAGCAGATGTGGGAAGGAGAGTGAGTTATGGGAGAACACCAGCATCACAGAGAGGATGAGGAGTGGTACATGCCAGAATTGAAGGTAGCAGTTGCTGATAGTATGGCAAGAGCACCAGCGAACTGCCAGTCAGAAGTCCTTAAATGAAGAAGCACTATGGATGGACATGATGACTGTGATGAGTAGTGAGATTGGAAGGGTAGTCAGGTTGCCTTGTGTATTAGTTACCTTCTTGTTGCTGGGACAAAATACCAGACAAAAATGTCCATGCATAGTAGACAACTACCCATTACTCTAAAACAGCATTACTCTCCTGGAGACCAGAATGGCAACTCCTTTGCTTGGCAAAGCCTGTGTGGCCGGGTTCAATTCCCAAGCCACCCATGTAAGTGCAGCTGCTGTACCTTTGCAGCAGTAAGAAACCTTGGCACATGTTGTAGTCAGTTCCATGTTGCTTAGATGGACATCCAAACTGGGAGGAAGGGATTTCTTCCAAGCTTACAAATCCAGGGGAAGTTTCATACATGGCAAAAGAAACTGATTCCCAATCATAAATCCAAGCAGACACAACCAAACAGCCAGCAAAATGCAAAAGCAGCAAGCACAAACCATCAAGAAGTACCCCCAAAGATCAAACCTCTCTGTATACCTTTGGGCTAGAATTCAGATCTGCCCCCAGAGACACTTCCTCCAGTGAGGCACCTGGACACCCAAGTTGGAAGATTTAATAAAACACCCCAGTCTATGAGGGACATACATTCAAACTACCACAGTGCACTTTTACCCCACACACATGCAAATAAATAAATAAAAATTTAAAGGAGGGCTGGAGAGATGGCTTAGCGGTTAAGCGCTTGCCTGTGAAGCCTAAGGACCCTGGTTCGAGGCTCGGTTCCCCAGGACCCACGTTAGCCAGATGCACAAGGGGGCACACGTGTCTGGAGTTCGTTTGCAGAGGCTGGAAGCCCTGGCGCGCCCATTCTCTCTCTCTCCCTCTGTCTTTCTCTCTGTGTCTGTCGCTCTCAAATAAATAAAAAATTTAAAAAAAAAATTAAAGGAGAAAAGAATACTAGCGAAGATGCTTAAGATGTGAACATTATCAACCAACTCAATTTCATAGGCATTGGTGAAAGTTATATTTGACAACTAAAGTGTACACATTATATGGAACTACCCAGCAATTTCACTCTGGGTATATACCCAAAGGGATTCCAGAATCTCCATGTTAATTGCTGAACTATACACAGTATCTAAGAAATGGAACCAGCCTAGATGTTCATCAACTAATTAATGATAAAGAAAATGTGCATAAACATAATTGAATTTTATTAACTGTACATAAGAATAAAATCCTGACATTTGCAGGAAAATAGACAGAATTATAAATTATTATGTTAAGTGAAATAAGCTAGACTCAGTGAGACAAATGCTACACATTTTCTCTGAGATGTGAAACCTATTTTTAAACTACATATGTATGTATGTGTACATACATGCTTGTGTGTGTGTGTGTGTGTGTGTGTGTAGATAAACAACTAGAAATGATATCATGAGAGGGGAAGAGAGACTTGAAGGGAAGTAGGAAGTGGTAATACATGTGATAAGAGAACAGCAGGGAGGACTTACTGATGGAGAGAGAACCAGCTGGAGGAGGAGAGGACACAGAAGAGGACTGTGAGGCAAGGGAATGAATGAGGACGAAGCATGTATGTGTGTACTCATATGTATGAAGATGCCATGAAGCCCATTACTTTATATGCTACCCTAAAATTAATTTTAAAAGAATAAGTAAATTAATGAATAATGAAATTCATAAAAATAAAGAAAACACAATAAACTATCCATATTCTTTTCAGGCATTTATGGAACAATCATCAAGATGAACCTAGTTGGGAATGGTAACACATACCTCACAAGCACTTGAGAGGTAGAGACAGGGGAATCATAATTTCCAGGCCATAACCAACAGCATAGCAAGTTAAAGGCCAGCCTCTGGTACATATTAGAACCCTGCCTCAGGAAACAAGGTTTTAAAAGACCATATACTGAAAACAAGGAAATAGTAGAACAATGAAACAAACCTCAATAAGTTTCAAGACATAATGCAGAGTATGTTTTCCAATCACAAATCAAGTAAACTCAAAATTAATTAAAGCATCCATAGACAATCCATATATTTTTGGAAAGTAATATTTTAATAATCCTAGGATCAAAGAAGAATCCATAGAAAAGTATATAAGAGCCAAAGGAAGTGTAAGACTCCTTACAACATGCTCCCCACAGACACAAAGTGGCCTGGGTATCCATGACCTCACAGTGTCTGACACTACCTACACAAGACCATCATAATAGGAAGAAAAGATCATGACATCAAAATAAGAGACACTGATTGAAATGGAGAGGGGATATGATGGGGAATGGAGTTTCAAAGGGGAAAGTGGGGGGAGGGAGGGCATTACCATGGGATATTTTTTTATAATCATGGAAATTGTTAATAAAAAAGAAATTTGAAAAGAAAAAAAAAGAAGAATCCATAGAAAAAGTTGGAAAATATGTTGTACTAACTAAATGACAAGGAATCACAACATATTAGAATGTGGAGATACAACTAACATGGTATGAAGAGACAAATTATGGCCACAAATGTTTGTTGCATTAGAAAACAAAAAAGGACCATAGCCATGATGACATCATTTCCCTGAAGAGATAGAAAGTGAAGAGCAAAATAAGTGGAATAAGCTAAGAAGGATAAAATTAAAACTGAAAATAAATGACAGAGCTAAAGTGCCAAAGCAAAAACTTCATCCTTTGAAAGTATTAATATATTTAACAATCCTCTACTAATAATTGGCTTGACAAAAAACTTACAGTTACCAACATCAAAATAAGAGATTTTACTTATTTATTATTTGAAAGAGTGTGTAAGAGAGAAAGAGGCAAATATATATAGAGAGAGAATAGACATGCCAGTCCTCTAGCCATTGCAAGCAACTCCAGAGGCATGCCCCACCTTGTGCATCTGGCTTTACATGGGTCCTTGCAAATTGAACCTACATCCTTAGCCTTTGCAGTCAAGCATCTTACCTGCTGAGCCATCTCTCCCACCCCTAAAATGTGAGACTTTAACCATAGGTCCTAAGATCTTGCAAAGGAACAATTTTATGCCAACACATTAAACAACAGAGATGAAATGAACAAATTATTTTTAAAATGCAACTCACTACAAATGCTAGGATACATAGAAGACCAAAATAACTATGTACCTATTAAGAAAGCTGAATTCTGAATTTAAACCATTCTGTAGGGCTGGGAAGATGGCTTGGTGGGTAAAGCACTTGCCTTGCAAGTGTGAAGAGTAGAGTTCTAGTCCTCAGCTGGGTGTGGCAGCCCTTCTGTAATTACAATGCTTGGGATGTAGAAACAAAGGGTCCTTGGGGCAAGCTGGCTAGCTATAGATAGCCATAGTGGACAAGCTCTGGTTCAGTGAGATATCATGTCTCAGTAAATGGGGTGAAACACGATAGAGGAAGACACCTGACACCAACATATGGCCTCCATGTGTCCACATTCACATACACCCACATGCATGTGTGCCACACATATATGAACATGCATATACACATACAAACCACACACATATACGTGAGCAAAAAAAATCCTTTTCACAACAAAAACACCAAGCTCAGATGACTATACAGGTAAATTTTATCAAACATTTAAGGAAGAAATAAATCCAATATGACACAAACTCTGGTAACATAAACATAATACTTACCCCTCATTGTATAAGCCTCCGTGATCCTGAAGCAAAGACCTTATCTCCTTAAAAGGTATCCCCAGCACACTATCTTCATAAGCCAAACACAAAATGTGTTATGTAATAACACTAAGACCCTTTATAAAAATATGAGTTTAAAGTCAGAAACATGGGGCTGGAGAGATAGCTTAACCATTAAGGCACTTGCCTGCAAAGCCTAAGGACCCAGGTTTGATTACCCACATAAGCCAGATGCACAAGGTGGTGCATGCGTCTGGAATTTGTTTGCAGTGGTTGAAGACTGGTACACTCATTCTCCTTTTCAATCTGCCTCTTCCTCTCTCTCTCTCTCTCTCTCTCTCTCATAAATAAATAAATAAATAAAAATATTTTAAGTCAGAAAGATATTTACAGGGCTGGGAAAATTGCTTGGAGATTAAAGGCACTTGATCCACAAGCCTGCCAATAAGAGTTTGGATCCCCAGCACCTACTTAAAGCCAGATGCAAAGTGGCACTTGGGTCTGTAATCCCAATGTGTCTACAGCAATGGGAGGCAGAGTTGGGGAAATCCTGAAGCTTGTAGGCTACCCAGCATCAAACAATAGAAAGACTCTCTCAAACAGGAAAAAGAAGACAAACACCCCAAGATTGTCCTCTGACCTTAACGTACATAAACACAAATAAAAACCATAAAAATAAAAAAATTAAGTAATTTTAAATGCACTAGAAAACAAACACAAAACATTGTTGAAAGAAAACACTTCAAAACAGAGAGCTAGATCCTGTCCTTTGCCTAAAAGACATGGGACTATAAATATGGCAGGAAAACAATTACCTTTAGAAAAGAACACAGAGTCCAAAAGCGGTCATGCAAACATATGCAGACAGTTGATTCTCTAGGCAGCAATGGAATTCAGTGAACAAAAGTAAAGTCTAACAAACAGTGTTGGACCAACTGGGGAAAAGTGAACTTTGATCTTACCTCATATCAGAATGAAAAATGAACTTCAGATGAAGTAAGGCTTCAATGTAAATGCTAACATTTGAAAACTCAAAGAATAAAACACAGATGAATATCTTTGTAATTAGGGGTAGGTAAAGGTTTCCTGGGATACAGAAAGCAATAATTATAAAAGAAAAACTGGTCAATTGGAACTCAGCAAAATTAAAAGCATATGTAAATCAAAAAACACCTCTAAGGAAATGAACAGATTAGCCACAGACCGAGTGGATATATCATATGAATATATGTACATAAATATGCGACATGGTGCAGGCCAAAATTATGTAAGCTACTCCTAAAATCAATAACAAAAAGACAAGCAACTCAAATTTTTAAATGGTCAAGAATTTTGGCAAGCATTTCACAAAAGAGGATATTTTAATGTAAATGGTCACCGATCTCACACAAAAAAGTGCTATACATTGTCACAGGGCAATGCAAATTCAGATGACAATCCACCAGTTCATATTGGCCAAAACATTTGAAATTTAATACTGAAGCTCTAAATGCAAGAGAGGAGGAGAGCCACTGGGCTCCTCAGACATTGCTGCTGAATGGGAAGTGTTACAACCACTGGTAACTTTGTAGAAGTTTCTGATAAGATTAACTATCCATCTTATGATCGAGCAATTTACTCTAATATAATACTCAGAGGAAATACAAATATATGTACAGCCCAAAGATTTGTAAACCAATGGTCATTATATATCATAGTAAAACATTGGGCATAATTCAAATGTTCACCAGTGAGAAAATGAATGAATTCAATGTGAAAAGGAGCAATAGTGATGGTTCTCAAAAACAGGACACTTACTAGTCAGAGGTAATAGCATGCACCTGTTGTCATAGCACTTTGGTGGCTGAAGTAAAAGTTCAAGGCTAGCCTGGGCTACCTAATGAGCCCTTGTCTGCCCCCCAAAAGAATGTGGGGGAGATGCTCAGAAAAAGTAAGACTCAAAAGAGTACTTAACCTCTAACACTATTATTATGAATTCCAAAAACACATAACAGTCACCTACAATAAGAAATTATATTAATGCTTGACTCCAAATACAGAAAAGGTTCAACAGCATAGGAACAGGAAGAAAAACTGTATTTGGGAGTGCTGCATATCACAACTGGAGGGTGGTTACATTTTCTAAAACTTGTTAAGTTGTACATTTTATATGTGTGTTTTGTGGTATATATTTATACTTCAATTTTTTTTTCTTTCAAGGTAAGGTCTTAACTCTAGCCCAGTCTGACTTGGAATCCACCCTGTAGCCCAGGCTGGTCTTGAACTCATGGCCACCATGCCCAGCTCAAAAATGTTTTTAATTTATAGCAGAAAACAAATAACAAAGATTTGGGGATTACTCAAAGATAATTCAAATCATTGCTTTCCAGAATTAAACTACATCAGAGTTTTCTCCAGATTATGAAACTCCACCTCCATAGCAAAATCCTTCCAAAATCGCCAAGTACAGACCTGCTCCGCTAAGGTTAGCTACCTCTTTTTCTCTCCTGAGGGGTCTTCACAAGAATAACAAATGAAACACTTACAGAATTGCCACTGCATAGAGTCACAGAGGACATCGAGCTATAAGGTGGTTCACAAGATAGGGATGTAACAAGTGTGGCCAGCCTAGGGGACCCAGCAAACTGTACTATAACTTACATTCAGTGGCACACCATCCTGTGGATGTAGGCCAATATTCCCAGCTCATCCTTAAAAACAAACAACAACAACAACAAAAAAAACTGGGCTGGGTGTGGTGGTGCACACTTTTAATCTCAGCACTCTGGAGGCAGAAGTAGGAGGATTACCATGAGTTCAAGGCCACCCTGAGACTGCATAGTGAATTCCAGGTCAGCCTGAGCCAGAGTAAGACCCTACCTCAAAAAACAAAACAAAATAATCTGAAAGTTAGGATGTCTTATCTGAAAATTTCTAACTTTTAAATGCTGGTAACTATAGGCTGGGTATCTCTAATCTGAAAATTTAAAATCAAAGTGTCAAAAATTAAGATTAGGGATGCTCAGCCAGTAAGGCTACACCAATATGCTTGTGTTCTCAAGCATCATAGATAAAAAGAATTCTCATTCTGGGTGTAGTGGTACATACCTTTAATCCCAGCAGAGGTAAAAGGATCGCTGTGAGTTTGAGGCCATCCTAAGCCTACATAGTGAATTCCAGATCAGCCTGGGCTAGATAAAAACCCTACCTTGAAAAAAAAGAAAGTTTTCTCAACCTATAATGTAAAATGATGCAGGTTATAAGCAAATGCGATGTAGAAAAGATAGGCAAAAACTTGCTTTTTCCCTGAAGTAGGCCAACACACACACACACACACACACACATATTTTTGTGACAAATTCTTATGTAGTCTAGGCTGTCCTTGAACTTGCCACAGAGCCAATGATGACCTGAACTTCTGGTTCTTCTGCCTCCACCTCCCAAGTGCTGGGTACACAGATGGGCACCGTCACTCCCAGTCAGTGGGCTCCCAAGGATGGAGCCCAGGCTTCATGGATGCTCGGCAAGTAAGCTACAACCCCAGTTCCAAGTACTTCTTAGTTAGGAACACTAAAAGCACAAGTCACACAGTAATAATGGATAAACTTGACTTTCAAAATTAAAGCTCATTATTCAAAAGTCACTGCTAAAAGAATAGAAACACACCCCACAGATCAGCAGAGAATATTCACCAGTAATATGTCTGATAAAGAATTGCTTTCTCAGAATATACAAAGGACGGTCAAGACTCAAAAGTTTACAAAAGGAAACTATAAAAAAGGATGTAGTTCAGGGGTGTTTACCTAGTGGTTTTGAAACCCTGAGTTCAATCCCCAGCACTGGAGGGGAGGGAGATAAAAGTTAGGAAAAGTTACAAACAACATAGAGAATTAAGAAGTATCTAAAAAGACATTCAAAGTCATGGCCATAAACTGTAAGAGTAAAACCTGCATATTAGAATGGAAATTCAAATGACTGCTTATCCACTTGCTGACAACAATGGGGAGAAACTGAAACATGGGGGTGGAAAACCGTCCAGCCTTACAGACCAGTGTGGCCTTTGCAGAGGTTAAACATGTGCCTACCGTGTGAACCAGCCATCCCACCACCAGGCTTGAGCTGCAGAGAAAAGAAAGCCTATGGCCATGCGAAGTTACAGGTGTAGTCATGGCAGCTGTCTTTGTCCCAACCTACAGCAATCTAAACCTCCACCCACAGGTGAAGAAGCAGCAAATGGTCCTGTAACCAACCAGTGAGCACCAACCAGCAGCCAAAGAAACAGCCTAGCAATGCACTCCAGCATGGATGGGAGGCAAGCCGGCCAAGCCGGGGGAAAGAAGCCAGGTCAGAAGAATGCTTTGATTATAGAAATGACTCCATCTATACAGAACACTAAGCAATGCAAACACATGAGTAGTCACCATTACCTGGGTACAAGGAGCAGAGACCCAGATGGACCACAACAGGTCCATCAAGAGGAAAGTTTTTGGGGTGGTGAATATGCTTATCATCTTAAATGTGGGCATAATTTTCACAGGTATATGATGAAACTTAGCAAATTGTATACTTAAAATATGTGCTATCTACTTTATTTCAGCTATACATCAATAAAACATATTTTTAGAAAAATTTTTGGAGGTAAGGTCTCACTCTAGCCCAGGCTGATCTGGAACTGCCTCTCTAGCCCCAGGCTGGCCTCGAACTCACAATCCACCTTCCTCAGCCTCCCCAGTGCTGGGATTAAAGGCATATGCCACCATGCACCGCTTAATAAAATGTTATTTAAAAATAACCATGCGCCAAGAGGTTATCACTGTTTCCAGTCTCTAGGCGCCAGGAGGTGATCACTGTTATTGGTCTACATACACCAGGCTCTCCTATGCATTGCTCATCAAAAGGTTCTGGAAAACCTTGGACTCCTAAAAGATTAACCAATTAGCTAAAGATACAGAAAGTATGCTTTAGACAGAAGTCTTAAAGTAATGAAGACAATCATACCCATGAGACATTGATAAGGTTATTTATCACCAAACGGGCCAGTGTTCCACTCTTTATAACAACCAAAGATTAAGGCACAGTAGAGTGTGTTTGAAGTAGGTCTAATAAGGATATTAACATACTTATTTTGAGGTCCAATAAAAATGCATGAAACACAAAAAATAAATAAATAAATAAAAATAAAAATAATACATAGGCTTTAATCCCAGCACTTGGGAGGCAGAGGTAGGAGGATTGCCATGAGTTCAAGGCCACCCTGAGATGACAGAGTTAATTCCAGGTCAGCCTGCCTACAAAAATAATGGACCCAAGTTTGATTTTCCAGTACTCATATAAGCCAGATACACAAGGTTTGGAGTTTGTTTGTAGTGGCCAGAGGCCCTGGCATGCCCATTCTCTCTCTATCTCTTTCTCTCTCCCAGTCTCTCCCTATAAATAAATAAATAAATAAATAAATCTTTAAAAAGTATATATGTATATATAGGTCCAAACAAGCACAACTGAACTAAATACAGCTCTCAAAACACCAATTTTCTCCTTCTGCTGATCTTACAGCTCTCTTTTAAGAGTATAGAAACCAAGACCTAGAGATGTCTAGTACCTTGCCCATGTAAGATTCTATTTATTACCTCTGTATTTGAAGGGATGATGAAAGGCTAAAATAAAGTTATTGCTGATCATTTAAATGAATTATAGCTTATCCAAGAACTGTCTTCCCAATGGAAAGCTGAAGTAAAAATCTACAGATCTGCCCTGGATTTCTCCTCTCACACCAATTAGCTCTATGACTTTGAGCTATTTCGTTGGCAGTTGCAGAATTCTGTTCATCTCTGCACATGTGAAGAGTGTCTCCTTCATAAGCCTTCAGGAGGAGGAAGTAAAATACACTACATTCAAGTAAGCCTGTAAGAAATATTAGTTGGATGAAATGACTGATACACTTGACAGAGAAAGTCTTTCCCTAGATCACACAGTGTGGTGCTGTTTTATAAAACTGACAACCACAGAGGTTGCTAGAAAACAGCCTCTAGCTGAGGAGCAGGAGGGAGTTCTTCTCTTTTTGAGTCAACTTTTAAATCAGAAATCTCAAAATGGCAGCCTGCTAGCTATATTTGGTCTTCTGAAGTATTTAGACTCCAAGGGCATTATGTTTTAAGAAATTTAAGCCAATATTTAAAGTGTGAGAGATTTCATGTAGTAGTCTGAATTTCCTGCTTATTGGTGGAGAGGAGGATAGAGTTGGCAACACTGAGCTTGTTTCTGAAGAGCAGCAGAGAGCCAGAGCCCAGCACCAGGGAGCATTCAGATGAGGCTGGTCCCCTCACCTCCTCAGGGTCCCTGTAACCTCTCACAGCCTGACAATAAGTCTGCCTCACTCACACTCACAACATGTAGGCATTTATATTTGCCATCCCCACTTTTCTGCAAGCTGCCATATGCTTAGCTGCTCTTTCCAGAGGACCAAACATGCCTGCTTTGTGGTTGATGAACACCCATCAGCTGTGTTGACATTTGGATAGCTACTCAACAGAATCAACCCTCTCTCAGCTCCACACTCCAGAGAAACCCAAGGCCTGGGGATCTTTTAACAAATTTGAACCAGGCAGATATGACATGCAATCTGGATTTTTTTGGACACAAAAGTACATATATTTTGGAAGTCTTGACTCTCAGATGATCCAACATGATTTTTACCATGATTAAATGTGCCTTCCCTGTTTCTATAGTTCTAATAACTGCACCCGTAAACAGTTGTCATAACCACCTTCAATTTCTCAGGAAAGCTCTGGGTATAAAAGCCAGTACTGTCCATTGTCCATTAAAACCTTCAGGTAACCCATGAAGTAAACACTCCAAGCATGGGCAGGATGACAGATGAGGAAAACAACACTGAAAACATACAAAAACACTACTTCCTATGCAAAAACTACCAACCCGTCTACAGTTAGTGATCACAGATCACATTTTGGCTCTGTGACAATTGCTCATAGCACACCAATGTAAGTTAGAACGTATGTTTTAAGTCCTTGTACAACATCTGCTCTTGATCACCTGTCAATACAAAATATTTTCCCTCTTTCAACCTAAACACTAAATCAGGAAGCCTACAATGAAACTCTTCAATCTGAAAACATTTTTGAAGGCCAGACTCTAGAAGCAGATTCATCTTCTCCTGTGTTTCTCTTCACAACAACAACATACAAAGAAATTGAAGCCTTAAGGATTCCAGTCATGCTGGGCTTGCCATTGTGATATAGGTCACTGTGAAAATAACTGTCCCAAACAGTCACATGCAGCTATGGAAGAGCCACTGTGGAGCAAAGCAACAGACTCTCCATGCTGCAGCTTCTCTTATTGCTTCACTTTTATAAACAGTAAAATTCTTGTGGTTAATATCTTTATGGTTTTCATTCCCCTGGAGAAAAAGCTCCACACACACCCCATTGTCTATTATTTTTAAAAATAATACAGTTAAGGATCTATTGTCTGGAATGATTTGTAAACACTGTCAAGCCAAGAGGGGAGCACGGCAAAAATCCCACAATCATTTTAAGGAAATATGTTATAAACTTTAAATAAACACAGGTACTCCCAGAACCAGGAATTGATATCAACCTTTCAGTCTCATTCAGAGTCACCATCTGCTCTAAACTTCCTTATCATTCTAATAAATGCCAGATTTTATTGACACATTTCATCTGCATCTTGCCATGGACTCCATATTCTCTGGAATGTGGGGTGTCCTTCTCAACCATCATGATCTGCACACATTCTCAGCGATGGCTGTTCAGCCTTGAGCTCTGCAGGCCCAGTCCCATGGCACACGGGACATCTGTGCTCCTCTCAGTGAGGCAGCATCTGGACCCTCTGCCTCCCGCTCACAGAAATGTCGGCAGGGATGAGCAAGCCTTTGATCAACAAGCTTCCACAGAGATATAGGTCCCTTCTCCACCAGCAGCCAGCAAGCTGCTCTCTCTGATTTTCTTTACTACAGTTTATTTAAAAGGGTGGGGAGGAGATCCTTTAAAAACTGTGATGGAGAGGATTTGTTTTAGGAAAAAGAGTAGAAAGACATTTTCAGAATCACCCCCCTCCAGGAAATTGCACAGAAATCAATCCATAAAATTTATGCGCACAATACCATAGTTTGAGCAGACAGTGCTTTGGGTTTTTCCTCCTGGAGATTGTGTCCTCATTTATTTTAAGCTCATTCAACTCTGAGCTCTAGATGAATAATAATACTAAACATTTACTGTCACCACATGGTTTTTCAACTCTATGTAACTTTGTACACTAGCTCAAAGAAACTCTGGGCTAGAGGGAGTTATTAGAATTCCTGTTTATAGCTGAAGAAACTGAAGAAGAGAAGCAAAGAATTTCCCACTGAGACACAGAACTCTGAGGGTTGCCACCCTCTGGGCCTCAGAGTTCAAACAACCACTGAAGCCCTGCACCAGGGCAACAGACAGTCTTCTAAAGCTAGAATGAAATGCTGGAGCTTAGCATTCTCTACATATAATGTGATAAGACAAGGCATATGTGGCAACATAATGACAACAAAACTGTGATCAGATCGTCACTATATTCACAAACGTCTATCGTACATTGTCGCACATGATAGAAACAATCTAATCATTCTCACTGTTACAGATACTAGTTAAGACCTTGGTGCCAGGTAGATCAAACCTTGCATCACAGTGTATTTCATAGCAGCTTGTTCTCACCATCTAAAAAGAAATCATCTTGGTACAGCACAACAGTAGATTGAGTTTCTCTTGGAAGATGTGACTTTAAGCATAGACCACAAAGCTTTTCGCCCCCCCGTCCCCCCCCCCCCCAGCAAAAGCTATGCTTCTTGATTAGCCATGCTTACAAAAACTTCCAGTTATAATATGGGAAACTTTCACATGTGGAAAAACCCCGGAATGGTGATTTATTCATTCTACTGGAGACAACCAGGAGAAACAGAAGGAGAATTAATTAGAAAGCCAAGATAACATGTTTCTAGTTCAGGTAATAATAATCATAATAATCATAGTAGCCATAATTTAGTAATTACCTCATGTATGTTTTCTGTTTTCATCCACATAGCACTTCTTTGAGTTCATTGTATCTGCTTCCACCCTACAGATGAAAAAACTTGGAGTGTGGAAGGACTGAGTAATGCCCTCATGATGACATTTCATGCCAGTGTGGTTAACATCAGTCTTGTGGCATCAGGGAGAGTTAGGAATCCAAAACATACTTACCAGTAGTAGAATGACCAACCACGTTGGTTCGCTCAGGACTCAGCAGTTTCCTTGGAGGTGGAAATTTCAGGGAAAGCCAGGTTGGCCTCTCTATGAGTACCATGAAAGTGCCTCCTCTCTCTGGACCTCAGAGGAATCAGGGCCAGAGGACAGCACTGGTTCAGTGAAGAACTGATACCTAGTTTCTCTTTCTGTCAAATGACATGGGGTCATGTAATTAATCACTCAAGGACTCTGTAGTGTTGACATTGCTCTTTTTTATTATATTTATTGACAACTTGACATGTATACTTTTAAAATCGTAATCACCTCCTGTTATTTTCTCTTTCCTTCCTTTCCCTCCCAGGGGACCTCTTCTTTTTCCCAGCTTGTCCCTGACCTACTGTGATGTGTGTGTGTCTTTCCACTGAGTTTAACTGGGGTTACTTGCACGAGCACAGGTAGAGAAAAATTACCCCTGGCTACACCACTAAAACAAAAATGTCTTCTCCATCCTTCAACAGCCATGAGATGCCAGTAACAGATTTTAAGAATAGAATATGGATACTTGGGAGGCCACTTCCTACCTCCCACTGTGCCTATGAACTCTATGGGACTGACTTTCATACCACCTATGGCATGGTCTAGTTCCAGATCTGGGGAAAGAGTGGCATGAAAACAGCTTTAGTGGACCACTGATGTAAGGCTCGAGGGACAATATTTTCTAAACCCTAGACATACCATCAGCAGCTGAGCCTTTACTTCTTTGTACTCTAATATTAAAGATGATGGTTTCTTAAATTTTATATATATATATGGGTATGGCAGGGCTTCCTATCACTGCAAACAAACTCTGGATGTATGTACCATTTTGTGTGTCTTGCTTTATATGAATACTGGGAAATTGAACCTGGGTCATCAGACTTTACAAGCAAGTACCTTTAACCACTGAGCAATCTCTCCGTCACCAAGAGGATGCTGATTATTATTATTTTATTGTTGTTTTGAGGTAGAGTCTCACCCTAGCCCAAGCTGACCTAGAATTCACTATACCGTCTCGGTGGCTTTGTACTCATGGCAATCCTCCTACCTCTGCCTCCCAACAGCTGGGATAAAAGACATGTGCCATCACACCTGAAATAATAAGATGATTATTTTTTAACAACCTTTTACAGAACTGTGGACATAGTGGCTAACATGCCTTGCTTGCAAAGCCTGAGTTTGATTCCTCAGTACCCATGTTAAGCCGGATTCAAAAGTGGGACATGACTCTAGAGTAAGTTTGCAGTGGCCGGAGGTCCTTGAGTACCAACACACACACACACACGCACACACACGTGCGCTTGTGCACACACGTGTGAATAAATGAAACTATTTTTAAAAACATTGATTATATGTGCTATATATGAGCATTTCACTTAGTAATCTTCATATGCTATTTCATTGCCTTCACCATACCACAAACTAAGTGACACAGACCTTCTCATATGTGATTGTCACAGCTCTTCTAACATGTGAGTGCCACTGCCATCTCATGCACATCACAGCCATTCCCACTCGTGAGCGCCACAGCCTTCTCACATGTGAGTGTCACGGTCATTCTGACAAGTGACCCTGTGTAAGTGTCACAGCCTTTCTCACAGATGAGTATCACAGTCCTTCTGACAGGTGAGGGTCCCAGCCCTTCTCACAGGTGAGGGGCACAGTCCTTCTCACAGGTGAGGGGCACAACACTGCTCACATGTGAATGTCAGTCCTTCTCACAGGTGAGGAACACTGTCCTTCCCACAGGTGAGTATCACAACCCTTCTTAAAGGGAAATGTAACAGTTCTTCTCGCAGGTGACTGTCAGAGACCTTCTCACAGGTGAGTGTCACAGTCCTTCCCACAGGTGACTGTCACAGTCCTTCTCACAGGTGAGTGTCACAGTCATTCTCAAAAGCAAGTGTCACAGCCCTTCTCACACATGAATGCCACAGTTCATCTTCATTATCAGTGTTATAGCCATTCTCCCAGGTGAGTGTCACAGTCCTTCTCACAGGTGTCACAGCTCTTCTCACATGTGAATGTCACAACCTTCTCACAGGTGAGGAACACTGTCCTTCCCACAGGGTGAATGTCACAGCCCTTCTTAAAGGGAAATGTAACAGTTCTCCTCATAGGTGAATTTCACAGCTCTTCCCACAGGTGAGGGTCACAGTGCCACTCACAGGTGAATGTCACAGCCATTCTCACAGGCAAGTGTCTCAGCCTTTCTCCCACATGAGTATCACAGCCCTTCCCACAAGTGAGTGTCTCAGCCTTTCTCCCACAGGAGTGTCACAGCTATTGTCACAGGTGAGTGTCTCAGTCCTTCTCCCAGGTGAGGATCACCATGTTCCTATAGTTACTGTCACAGCTCTTTTCACAGATTAGTGTTACAGTTCTCCTCACAGGTGAGTTTCACATCCCTTCTCTCAAGTGATTGTCACAGTCCTTCTCACAGGTGAGTGTCATAGTCCTTCTCACAGGTGAGTGTCACAGTCCTTCTCACAGGTGAGTGTCACAGTCCTTCCCACACATGAGTGTCTCAGTCCTTCTCACAGGTGAGGATCAAGCCCTTTTCTCACGTGTGTCACAGTCCTTCCCACATGTGAGCATCACAACCTTCTCCCAGTGAGTGTCACAGTCCTTCTCACAGGTAAGTGTCACACCACATAACACAGGTGAGTGTCACATTCCTTCTCATAGGTGAGTCTCACACCCCTTCTCACAGGTGACTGTCACAGCCCTCCATGCAATTGAGTGTCCCAGTCCTTTATGCAGGTGAATGCCATATTCCTTCTCATATGTGAATGGCACAGCCCTTCTCACAAGTGAGTATCATAGTTCTCACACGTGAGTGTCACAGCCCTTTTCACAATGGAAGACAAGGGATCTTGATGATGTCACAGAGCAAAGAGAAAGCATTTAGACTTCACCTGTCATATTCCAGAAATTGTTTCCTGAATATCTCAGTTTACTGTGTTCTGTACCCATTCTTTCTTTTCCAGCCCCATCTTCTTCAGCCCACTCAACTTTGCCTCCTCAATTTCCCTTCCTCCATCTACATGATATTCTCATCACTGACCACACTCCCTTGTCCATCATTACCACACCGCTACACCTCAACCCTCAGCAATACCTAGAACTCTCTGACCCTGGTCCCATTGAAACACACGTGAGCATTGCAAATCAGCCACAGCCTCAGCTATCCCTCTTCAACACACTTAGAAAATCCTTGTATGCTGATGTGTCATGTCTTCTGACAAACTGAAGTTCTGGAGGCCTCTGAAGGCCTGCCTCAAGTCCCTGGAAATCTGCCCTGAACACTCCAACAGGAACATGGAATTTCCCCAGAACTCCCACAGTGCTCCTTTCTATTCATGCATTTTTACATAACACTGACAAAATATTTGCTTAATACTTGCTATATGCCAGGTACAACTTTCAGAGCTAATGACACAGAGAGTACACACACATACACAGTGTCCAGCTCTCAAAAAGCCCAGACTCTAAGGCATTTATAAAATCTGTCTCCCACTTCTTTCCATGAATCCCATGTCCACCTGCATCTAACCTAGAAAACTGTCTTCCTCAACATTCCTGTTACCCAAGTACCTGACTTGGCATAGCCTGTTGAAGGTGGGGCTTTACATTCCAAAGGCTTTAGAGCCCTTCTTATTTGAACCATGAATCCAGATGCTTCCTGGTCACCAGCAAATAGGAAATTTGTTCTGTGTGTCAAGATTGGAGGTAGAGATTAGAAGAATATGATATGGGAATCACTCAAACTCAGGGACAACCAAGAAAATTAATTAAAATCTTTAGAAGGATTGGAGGGGATAGCTCAGACATTAAATTGCTTGCCTTGTAAGCATGAGGACCTGCGTTTGATCCTCAGTACTCATATAAGATGCCAAGCATGGAACTGAAGAGATGCTTTGTGGTTAAGGCAGCTGCCTGCAAAGCCAAAGGACCTAGGTCTGATTCTCCAAGACCCACATAAGCCAAATGCACAAGGTGGTGCATGCATCTGGAGTTCATTTGCAGAAGGTGAAGGCCCTGGTGTACCCATTTCTCTTTCTCTCTATCTGCCTCTTTCTCTCTCTTTAAAAAATATATATATATCTATAAAGATGCCAGGCATGGTGGCATACTCCTGTAATCCCAGTGACAGGGAAGCAGAGGTAGATGGATGCCTGGAGCTCACTGGCCAGCTAGTCTAGCCTAATTGATGAGCTTCAGGCCAATGAGGAGTCCTGTCTCAAAAAGAGGTGGGTGGTCAACCTGAAGAGACACTGGAGGGTGTCCTCTGGCTTTCATATGTTCACAAACACATGCATGCATACCTGCACATACATGTGTCCACATACACATGCACATAAACATGCATACACACATGTGTGTACAGGAAATAAACGTTTTGAGGAAGAAAAAAAACAACTGATTATGGTGATCTGTTTTCCCACAAGGGCAAAGATGTTCAGCCTCTGTCTAAATCAAAAAGGCAGATATTGGAAATTGCATGAAACATGGCTGTGACATGCCTTTCAAGGGCAGGTAAAGGACACTAGAAATTTTTAATATATATTATTTATTTATTTGTTTAAGATAAAGGAAGAAGGAGAGAGAGAGAGAGAGAGGGAGGGAGAGGGAGAGGAAGGGAGAGAAAACAGGCACTCTAGGGCCTCTAGCTGCTACAAACTAACTCCAGATGCATGAATTTCCTTATGCATATGGCTTACATGGATCCTGGGGAACTGAACCTGGGTCCTTTAGCTTTGCTGGCAAGTGCCTTAACCACTACCATCTCTCCAGTCCAGGAAAATACAACTTTGACAATTAGATATGGTTGTGACTATGAGGAACACAAAGATATCCCCTCTACTCTCCACCCACTGAAGAGCAGCTGCTGGAGCTCCCTGGGAGCAGCACGGCCATGCTCTGGTGAGGCTTGGATATGACCGCCTGGGTTCCTTGAGGGCTCCTGTGTTGAAATTTAGTATGAGTGGTGTATGAAGAGGGTAGAAATTCAATGTAGTTGTGGGGCTTTTGAGGGATGATTAGGATTTTATAAGTTCATTAGAGTGGATCCAATGAGTGCATGCTTTAGCCAGAGACATTTGCTCCCCATCTCCTGCTCTATGATGCCCTGCATTGTGAGCTCCTTCCCATGTCCATCAGCAGCTGTAATCCAATGTCTAGATGTGGCATGCAGAAGGGGTCTTTCATGCATCTGATCATAATACACAATGCATAGGAACTAGGTTTTTCCTTTCTTTGAGAAGTGTGAGAAACTTGCTCAAGTTCCCCAGTCAGTTTGGACAACATCAAAACTACAAAGCAAGGTTCCTTGAGGAATGCGTGGTCTCTAATATAAATTCAACAGTTATCTAGTGATATAGTTTTAATATTGGTGTAGATATGTACAAACACTCTGTATCAAGGTAGGACAGAAACATTGCTATTACAGTCCTCAGTTTTGTAACTGGTCACATGGCCTTAGTTAGTATTTGTAACTACCTTCTTCTTCTACTACTCATTCTGTATTTCCTCCACCTTCAGTAAGCACCTCAGCTGGTCTTGGTTCTTTATCTGGGGGTGAGCCATACCTTCATTCCTGAAGGATCTGGGCCATTTATCATATTACCTCTACTGGGTTGTTGCAGTTGTCCATTGACTTTGGTAATAGGGCATGGTAACACTAAGAGATGCCCTAAAGGATCTCCTGCACTCCAGATATACTCTTCCTTACCTCCATTGTGGAGAGTCCAATTTCCCCCTGGTAGTCTGGATCAATCACCCCTGGTACCACTGTAACTCCTTTCTTAGCCTGCTGACTGGAGGGCATCAGGAGCCCAAAGTGGCCAGGAGATCTTAGTTTCCAGTCCAATGGAATGTTCTTTGTGCCTCCTAACAAAAGCACACCCCCTCTGGTACCAAGACCTCTAGGCCAGCAGAGCATAAGGTTGCAGGAACAGGAAGCAAAAATTTGGCTAATGGATTACTTGAAATGAATGGCAAGTGGGACCATTCCCATTTCCACCCCATGATTCCTGGACCCATGAATCCAGACTATATGGGAAACAGTACCATATATAGGACACTGATTCAGAGCATATGCAGCCTGCTGGAGGACACCCCCCAGCCCTCCAAGCTATTGCCACCTAGTTGGTACTGTAGCTGTTTCTTTAAAAAGCCATTCCACCATTTTATAAGCCAGTTGCTTCAGGGTAGTGGGGCACATGGTAAGACCAGTGAATTCCATGATTATAAGCCCACTCCTGGACTTCCTTGGCTGTGAAGTGAGTTCCTTGGTCAGAAGCAATGTTGTGTGGGACACCATGACAGTGGATAATGGATTCTATAAGCCCACAGATGGTGGTTTTGGCAGAAGCACTATGTGCAGGAAAGGCAAATGCATACCCAGAATACGTGCCTATTTCAGTAAGGACAAAACACTGCCCTTTCTATGATGGAAGTGGTCCAATGTAGTCAACCTGCCACCAAGTTGCTGGCTGGTCACCCTGAGGAATGCTACCATATTGGGGGCAAAGAGTTGGTCTCTACTATTGGCAGATTTGGCACTCAGCAGCAGCCATAGCTAGGTCAGCCTTAGTTGGTGGAAGTCCATGTTGTGGAGCTCATGCATAACCTGCATCCCTGCCACCATGGCCACTTTGTTCATGGGCCCACTGGGCAATGACAGGGGTGGCTGAGGAAAGAGGTTAACAACCACAGAACGGATCAGCTTATCTACTAGATTATTAAAGTCATACTCTGATGAGGTCACCTTCTGATGAGCATTAACATGTGACACAAGTATCATTATATCCTTTGCCCATTCAGAGAGTTCTATCCATATACACCTTCCCCAAATGTCCTTCTCATTAATTTTCCAAATGTACTATTTCCAAGTCCTGGACTATCCAGCCAAACCATTGGCCACAGCCCATAAATCAGTGTATAACTGCACACCTGCCCATTTTTCTTTCCAAGCAAAATGCACAACCATGTGCACTGCCTGAAATTCTGCCCATTGTGAAGGCTTCCCTTCATCACAGTCCTTCAGAGTTTTCCCAGAAAGGGGCTATAATGCTGAAGATGTCCACTTCTGGGAGGTGCCTGCATAATGTGCTGAACCATTTGTAAGCCATACCCTTGTCCTCTCCTCCTCAGTCATAGGGCACACCCCATGATGCCATAAGTGCATACTTGGGGACAGAAGGCATTGTTACAGGAGTAGAAACCATAGGCATTTGGGCAACTTCCTCATGTAACCTACTGGTGCCTTCAGGGCCTGCTTGAGCCCGATCATGAATATACCACTTCCACTTGATGATGGACTGCTGCTGTGCACGTCCAACTTTATGACCTGGTGGGTCAGATAACACCCAGCTAATAATGGGCAGCTTAAGTCACATAGTGACTTGATGGTACATTGTCAAATGTTCAGTTTCCACTAAGGCCCAATAGCAGGCCAAGAGCTGTCTCTCAAAGGGAGAATAATTGTCTGCAGACGATAGCAGGGCCTTGCTCCAAAATCCCAATGGCCTCCACTGTGATACACCTATGGGGGCCTGCCAAAGGCTCCAAACCACATCCCTATCTGCCACTGACACCTCAAGTGCCATCAGATCTGCTGGATCACATGGCCCAAGGGGCAGAGCAGCCTGCATAGCAGCCTGGGCCTGTTGAAGAGCCTTCTCTGTTCTGGGCCCCACTGAAAACTAATAGCTTTCTAAGTCATTCTGTATAAGGGACAGAGTAAGACACCCAAAGGAGAAATGTGGTGGTCCAAAATCAAATAGGCCCACTAGACGTTGTGCTTTTTTCTTAGTGGGAGGAGGGACCAGATGCAACAATTTATCCTTCACCTTAGAAGGAATACCCCTGCATTCCCCACACCACTTTACTCCTAGAAATTTCACTGAGGTGGAAGGTCCTTGAATTTTGGATGGATTTATTTCCCATCCCCTGATGTGTATATGATGTACCAGCAGTTCTAGAGTGGTTACCACCTCCTGCTCATTCAATCCAATCAGCATAATGTCATCAATATAATGGACCAACTTATGGAAAGGACAGAAAATCAAGATCCCTGCAAACTAAGCTATGACACAAGGCTGGAGAGTTAATATTACCTTGAAGTAAAACAGTAAAGGTGTACTGCTGACCTTGCTAGCTAAAGGCAAATTGCTTCTGTTGGTCCTTATGGACAGGTATGGAGAAGACAGCATTTTCAAGATCTATAGCAGCATACCAGGTACCAGGAAATGTGTTAATCTGCTCAAGTAAAGTCACCACGTCTGGTAGAGCAGCTGCAGTTGGAGTCACCACCTGATTAAGTTTCCAATAATCCACTGTCATTCTCCAGGATCCATCTGTCTTATGAACAGGGAGATGTGGTGGGAACAACCACCCTGCATACCTTATATATAGTGGCATTAAATTTCTGCAGTCCCTCCAGGGATGTGATACTTTTTTGATTCACTATTTTCTCCAGTGGTGGGAGCTGCAGTGGCTTCCATTTGGCCTTTCCAACCATAATAGCCCTCACTCCACAAGTCAGGGAACCAGTGTGGGGGTTCTGCCAACTCCTAAGTATATCTATCCTAATTAAGCACTCTGAAACTGGGGAAATAACTACAGGATGAATTCAAGAACCCACTGTCAGCCTAAAATTTGCCAAAACTCTGTTGATTACCTGACCTCTATATGCACCTACTTTAGCTGGAAAGCCATGATGCTGTTTGGGGTCTCCTGAAATCGATGTCAATTCAGAGCCTGTGTCCAGTAGGCCCCCAAAAGTCTGATTATTTCCTTTTCCCCAGTAGACAGTTACCCTAGCAAAAGGCCGTAGGTTCCTCTGAGGAAAAGATAGGAACAAGTTTAATACTGAAACTTTTGGGGGTTGTTCCTTGAGAGGACCTGGTCACCCCTTCAATCAATGGGCTCAGGATCTGTAAACTGGCTCAAGTCTGGAAACTGACTAAGAGGCCTTGATTCTCTGTTGCTATAAATTCAAAGTGGCCTTTTATTCCTTTGGTCTGGAACTTTTCTTCTTATACAGATCAAGCAGGAACTCAGTAAGCTTCTTATCTATTTGACTTCTGGGAGCACCATGATTAATCAGCCTGTACCAAAGGTCTACACAAGTCATACTTTTATGTGCATGTTTTGCATATGCTGTATATTATGGTAAATATGCTCACCTTGTCTTTGGCAATTCAGCCCTGCCACTTGGCCCTTGTTACCTTGAGATCCAGTTAAACCCACTGCATCTAAGTCACCTAATATAGCAACTGTGGCTCTCACTGTGATGTCTTCTTTACATATGTTGGCAAATACTAGTAACTTTAAGTATGCTGGAGCTCCCATCAAAAATCTGTTTCTTACAGTCTTAGTGAAAGGCACATCTTCTGGATGCTCCCATTGTGGGGGCAAAGATGAGTTTACATGGCAAATCCACTCCAGCCTTCCAAGTTCTCTGAGCCTTTTAATCCCTTCATTGAGTCAAGGGATATCAGGCAGCTCGAGCTCATTCACAGTAGGGCATCTTTGGATCCATACTTCAGCCAACCAATCAAAGAAACTCTTGGCAGCCCTTGCAACTGCATGAGCTGCAGTGTTAAATCTAAAATCTCTGCTCAGTGGGCCCATTTCAATAACTTCAGCCTGATCTAATCTTATATTCCTTCCACCATCATCCCACACCCTTAAAATCCATTCCCACACATATTTCGCATGCTTCTGCTTGTACAAGTTAGAAAACTCCTGAAGCTCTTTAAGGGACACCTCACCTTCTCTGGTGTTACAATTTCTATCTCACCTTTAGGGGCCTGCCTAGCTTAGTTATAGGCCTAGAGGCAAAGATGGGTGGGAACTGAGGAACATCAGCATCTACTGCTGATTCCTCAGAGAAAGGATTAATTCCCTCAGGCAAGGGTGGAGAGGGCAAGACTTCAGGGTGTGGGGGTGGGGATGCAACTGCCCCTAAAGGAGGGGAGGACACATTCTCATGCAAAACAACTTCTTCAGAATCTGACAGTTCAATGTCCCTAGATTCTTCAGGGTCTTCCCACACATCCCCACCCCTAGTCACAAAATCACACACTTGTCCAATCAATGGCTTCACTTTAACTTCTGATAGCTTGTGAAGCTGGGATTTGAGTTTATGTTACAAGTTAGCCATTCCTACAATGAGAGCCTGGGTTCCGTTTTCTGCAATTTGAGCTCTGTTCTGGCTAGAAAGGAAACTGTTCCAGGGCACCCTTAGAAATCTTCAGATCATGTATGTGGGTCTAAAGCTTGGAATTTTCCTTTCTGAGCTTCTGCTATTCCCTTAATAGTTTACCTAGAGATGCTACAAACAACAAACCAGCATCATCATTCATCTTATGTAGCAAGTCCCAGACAAGAAATGAACAGAAGACCACCTGAAAAAAATTAAAAAGGAGAGTCTTTATTAAGCTGGCCAGCATCTGTCCCCTCTCAGCAAGGAGAAGAGCAGCCCTGTCCTATCTCTACAATTAATTTTTAAAAGCAAAAAACACTCCTTTACAATAACATACCCCTCATTCTTCAGTCACCCACCCCCTATTATCTTCTCTTTTTTCTTTTTTAAAAAAATTTCGAGGTAGGGTTTCACTCTGGTCCTGGGTGACCTGGAATTTACTATGTAGTCTCAGGGTGGCCTTGAATTCACAGTGATCCTTCTACCTCTGCCTTCCAAATGCTGAGATTAAAGGTGTGGGCCACCACACCCAGCTCCCAATTATCTTTTGCAAGAGCAAGCAAGCATGATTGCCAAAAACAGAATTTGGGCAGAGGAAGCACCAGATAAGGGTGAGACCAAACACCAGATGAAGTTTATATGGAGTACCAGGACACCTTGACCTCAGGGAAAGACTAACATCAGATGTCTTTACTAGAATCATGTCCTCAGGCTTGTAGTTACTGTTCTGTGTTAATCTTTACTTCTTATAGCTCCTGGAGCATAAAATGGCTGAGTGGCCTAAGATGGCTTCTTTTAGCTCTGTTCACCAGAGGTTGTTCCATTTTGCATTGGTTTTAGTAACTGAGTCAAATCCTAGACTCGTCAGTTACCATAGGCTCATATTTGTTCCTGAGAACCATTAATTTTACTGAGGAAATTTTCTGTTAGATAAACTTGATCAGAGCATTTAAAATGCAGGGGTCTACAATCAATCATAAAAGTAACAGAATGCAGGGCGTGGTGGCACACAGCTTTAATCCCAGCACTCAGGAGGCAGAGGCACCCTGAGACTCCATAGTAAATTCCAGGTCAGCCTGGGCTAGAATGAAACCCTACCTCGAAAAACAAAAACAAACAAACAAACGTAACAGAATGATGGGTCTAAAGATGGCAATAATTGGAGTGATGAGCCAGGGTAACCAAGAAAACAAATTTTCATACAAGCAAATGAGCAGCTGGTTTACAGAAGCAGGATGTTAGCTTGTATAGTCTATATGATTCAAAACAATTTTTCAAAGCATACTTATGAATCATGCTATTGGGTTTCCCTAACTATGAGTTCTATTTTATCCTATTTTAGTCTTAAACTGTCCTTTCCTCTTATCATCCCTTTGGGTCCCCCTAAAACAGTTCTCTCTTTGGAATTCCTTCAGCTACTGACAGAGATAAGTTCATCTCCTTAGAAGTTAACTCTTATAGTGACTTAGTGCATCAGTACAGCTTTCAGCTTTTCCATTATATTTCCCTTCTCTTCCCAGTCATAATCTCTTATGTTCCAACATGTAACTTTCCCAACCAGAAACAACAAACACCAACAGGACTGGTGGACTTCTTAAATCTCACATTGAATTCCTCAAGCTTCTGCCCTGCATAGGCTAGTCAGCTTCTGGAGTGACTGGCACAGGGTTGTAGTTTCCTTGTCAAGGGCAGTTGTCCTCCAGAGCTTGACTTGGAGGGGACCCTTTGATGACCTGTTAGGTGCTACACTTGGCTGAGGACACTGTCCTCTGGACTCTGGTGTGATGAATTTATACCACTTGGCTGATGCCTAATTCCCTGAGGGCATGTGGATGCCCTGTGTCAGATGCCCACTGTTGGAAGAATGAAAAGTTATTAAGGACACATGGCAATGGGCTAGATGTGGAGCTCGTCTGTCCCATTGTGGAGTTTTGATTCTGCAGCTGGTTTCCTAGAAGGATCCAAAAATGGTAAGCACAAACAGACAAAACACTAAACAGAAAGACAATGACACATAGAGCCACACAGGACTGAAACAGACAGACCAGGGGTCAGGGTGATGTCTCACCACCACCTGGGATTCAGGAAGTAGTGCTGCATCCAGCCTTCCTTTGAATCCCCCTTACCTCCAGAAGTTTTCAGACTAGATGACTCTCCGCTCATGGGGTTGATGTGCTCTGACTGCCACTCCTTCCTGTCAGGGTCTAGAGAACGTCACTGGGGCTGAGGGATATCTCTCAGCAGCCACCCTCTAGGGTCTTCACCTGATGTAGGAATCCCAAGAAATCAAGACTCTGATACCAGATTCAGGGGTCAGTTTGGTGAGAAGAATATATCTCACGGAGGCCTCCAAATGTAGTGAGTTACAGACCAGAAAGGAGCAAAGACCACCTGAATAAAAATTTTAAAAGGAGAGTCTTTATCAAGCCAGCCAGCATCTGTCCCCTCACAGTAAGGAGGAGAGCAGCCCCATCCTATCTCTACAGTGAGTTTTTAAAGGCGAAAGCCACATTCCTTTACAATGACCTATCCCTCATTCTTTAGTCACCCCCACCCCCCATTATCTTTTGCAAGAATAAGCAAGCATGATTTACAAAAGCAGAATTTGGGCAGAGGAAGCACCAGATAAGGGTGAGACCAAACTTCAGATGAAGCTCATATGGAGTACCAGGCCACCTTGACCTCAGGGCAAGACTAACATCAGATGTCTTTACTGGAATCGTGCCCTCAGGCTTGTAGTTACTGCTCTGTGTTAATCTTTATTCTCTTATAGCTCCTGGACAATGTCAGATGTCTAAGTGGCCTATGATGGTGTCCCTAAGGTCTGTTCACCAGAGGTTGTTTCATTTACTTTTCCACAAATATTCAAATGTTTTAGATGCAGAGTCACTAAATTTCTTGCTCCTCACAAGACATGACTCAGGATCACCAAATACATCTATCTCATGAAGTTCTTTAAATAGTTAGCACTGTGGAATATTAGTGCCCACCTTATTACCAGTAAAAGCGCTCTCCATAAAGTAAAGTAAAACTGCTGTCTTTATTACCAGCAGGGCCTTTAGTAGCACTGAAATTGGAGAGCCAGCCCCTTAGAACACCAAGTGTACAAGAGAAATCCATCCTTAGAGTTCTGTTTCTCTAGAACCACTCTTGGTACCACAATCTGTATTAGTCAGTGTTTTCTCAAGGAACAGAACCGCTAAAATGAATTATATTAAAAGGGGAAATTACTGGATTAGTTTATGGCAGTCCAATAGCAGTTGCAGGCCTGAGAATCAAGGAACCCAATAGCTGCTCAGTCCATTTGGCTAGATGCTTCAGTAGTCCCAATCCAGCACTGAAGGCCTGGAGGCTTCCTGCTGGTCTTCAGTTGACGCTGATCTTCAGCTCATGCTAGAAGGCAGCCAAGTGGAAGGAAAGTGGGAGGCTCTTTTCATCCAGAGCTTCCTTATAAAAGTCCCCCTCTGAGAAGGGTCACCCACTCTGGGGGATGGGCTCACCCTGGGGTAAGGACTTCCTTCTTTAGTTAATCCTTCCTAGAAGCAACCTGGGAGACCCACCCAAAAGGAATGTCTGTGAATTACTAAATAGACCAAGTTGACACCTTAACCATCACATGTGCATGTGTGTATATATATTCTCATGTGTGTGGGCATATGTTTGGGGGAGTACACATGCATATGTGTGCACATAGAAGTCAGAGGTAGACATCAAGTGTCTTCTTCTTATTTCAATCCTAAAGACTTTTAAATTTTTATTAGCATTTTCCATGATTATAAAAAAAATATCCCATGGTAATTCCCCCCCACACTTTCCCCTTGAAATTCCATTCTCCATCATATTACCTCCCCATCTCAATCATTGTACTTACATATATACAATATCAACCTATTAAGTACCCTCCTCCCTTCCATTCAAGTGTCTTCTTGATTACTATTCACCTTATTTATCAAGACAGGGTTTTCCCTTGAACCCAGAGCTTGCTTGTTTGGCTAATCCATTTAGCCCACACATCCTGGGGATCCCACTTCCACCTTCTGAGTGTTGGAATTACAACTCAGTTGTCATGCTATCCTGGTATTTATGTAGGCACTGGGCAACCAAACTCAGGTCCTAAAACTTGCTCAGCAAGTGCATTAGAGCTTTGCCATCAACCTACCTCCCTAGCCCTACTACTGGATCTCTTATTCAGTGGTTCCCTTTCCTAATACACCATTCCTGCCTCAGGAGAGACCATATTGGCCTGAGGACTTCATTATGCCTTCCTTTATCTCTGGTCACATCATCATATGGAGTGACATCTTCCAAAGAAGCACAACAGATTGTAAAAAGAGAAATCTCTCCAATTTAGCTACTTTTTAGTTGTTCTTTTAAAATGCTTTCATGAGGCCGGGCGTGGTGGCGCACGCCTTTAATCCCAGCACTTGGGAGGCAGAGGTAGGAGGATTGCCATGAGTTCAAGGCCACCCTGAGATGACAGAGTTAATTCCAGGTCAGCCTGGACCAGAGTGAGACCCTACCTCGAAAAACCAAAAAAAAAAAAAATAAAATAAAATGCTTTCATGATGAAGGGATAGCACTAAAGAGCATAATAGGTGGTTGAAGGGAAATAGCATTTGTCTTATCCAAAGCTCCCCAGCTCATAATTCCATACACGAGCTGCAGTGTAAGTGCATCCAAGTCCCACAGCACAAGCTCTGGGGAATGCCAGAGAGCAAGCACAAGTGCCAGACTGGAAGATCGATGGCTTTCAAGGTTTGCCTCAACTTCCATTCTCTATCCTCCTGATTCAGGCTCTCCTAGGATTACAGGTATTTGCACCCATGACCAACAAGACTTGTTTTTAAGACCAACTAGCCATAGGCTTGGGATTGAACTAGTTTGGTTTTCTTGTCTAATGAGCTTTTTAAAAATTTTGTTTTGGTTTTGGCCTGGTTAGGATTCAGCTTCCTTATCTACAAAACTAAAGGATTTGGGCTAAGACAAAACCTGTATGTGAAATAATCCTAGTCTTCTGCATACCTTTTTTTTTTTTTTTCAAAAGAGGAAACTGGAAGGTGAGGCTGGGATGTTAAGTGCCAGTAGTGGACTTGAACCTGGACCTGGACCTGCTGACCTCAAGTGCACATTTCTTTGCTTTTCTCCATACAACATAGCCCCAGATCTCAAATCCTGTAAGATTTTCCTACAAATGGAGTTTGTGTTTGTTTATTGTCTAGAATGCATGAGAAATTCTCTGCAGAACCACTTTACTAGTTCTGGGCTTTTCACAGTTTATGCAAAATGGAGGGACTAAGCTGAGGCTTCAGAACCCTTTGCCAGCATGCACAAGTTAACACCTCCAAGCAATGAAGCAATGTGACAGCTACACCTCGATTTTCAACTTGACCAAATCAGGGATCAAAAAAGAGACACACCAGTCCCCAGTCAGCGCGTCTAGTGTCAGAAGGTGCTACATGGGCGACTGGGGGAAAATGACCAATAAAGGTCCAAGCAACTCATGGTCTAACCTACTTAGCAGCAAATAACCTGTTGTGATGCCCACCCAAGTGCAATAGTGGCACACAGCCATGGTGAGGAACCAACTGCTCTTGATTTGGCTAACTGATCTCTTCAGTGGTATGAGACCCATAACTGGAGCTGGAAAACAAGTCAGAACCATATCCAAACATAAGCCCACTCTCCAATATCAAGATACCATCAATCATGGGCTATAAGAGGGCCTACACCTATTAAACTCTCTATTAAAAAAGTAAGGGTTATCTCATTTGTCCTGGTGCTAACTTACTCTCCATTGGAGAAGCTGCTTCTCTTTTTCAGATAGATGCAGATCCTAAGGAGAGAGCCACCCCATCATACCTCAAAAGGGCCCTGGCTGAAACTAAGAAAAGTTGGTGAAACAAGCAAGGGTGCTGTTTTCCTGATGAACTGGATACCAGCACAAAGGGGAAGGAGACCAACTCAGAGAAAAATCAACTCCTACCAAATCAGAGAGCCAGAGCCTCAGAGGCCCCCAACACCTCATCACTGAAGCAGACCACAAATGAACCCAACATGGCTCAGGGAAACTTTGCGGAAGAGGGGGCGGAAAGAATGTCGGAGCCACATGCTGGGTTATGATATGCAGAGACATTTATCTTACCCATAACTGTGGGCTAACTCCACAATGCACGACCCATATACCTCAACAAAGAGGGGCCAATGGGGAGAGGTTAGGTCATGGATGAGCCTAATAAAGGTACCAAACTGACTGTATTCGCTGAATACAAAACTAATTAATCAAAAAAGAAAAAAAAATAATAAATAAAAGGAAAAAAAGAGATACACTTCTTGGGATATCCTGGAAGAGGCATTTCTAGGAAGGACTGAGAAGTGATGACTCCTCCCCACCCTGGGGGCAGCCCTTCTGGTGGAAGCCTATCCATGAAGTGGTCCCAAGCGAAGGAGCCCTGCGAGGCCGCCTTCCCTCCTTGCTGGCAGTGCGCCCAACCTGCAGCCACCGTCATTGCTAAGATGGGGACCCAGCTTCTTTGGCCTTCCAGCATGGACTTAAGACCAGTGGCTCTCCAGGTTTCCTCGAGGCTTTTAGTATCAGATTGGGATTGCTGAGGCATCTAGCATCATGGTTCTCAGCCTCTCCAATGTACAGACACATTAGTGGACTTCCTAGCTATATGGTGTAAACTGATCTAATACATCCCTCTTTGATATATAATAATCTATTGATTGTTACTCTAGAGTACCCTGACTGATACAAGTAGCAATAATACGTCTCTCTGGGAATGTTGCAGAAACTGTGGGAGTACTGTACGTCAATTATTCAGCACAGTGCCTGACATCAAAGAATCATAAAGAAGGTTCAGTTACTACATTGTGCAGGTGGTGAGTCCAGATGATACTTAAAAGTGTAGAGACCAGGGCTGGGTTTTAGTGGTAGAGTAGTTGCCTAGCATGAATGAGGCCCTGGTCCAATTCCCAGCACCACACACACACAGAATCAAGTGTAGCATTCAAGGGTTTATATCCCAGGCCTGCCACATGCTGGCAAGTAACTTACTGTCCCTGAGATTCCATGTTCTCATCTGTGAGAAGGAGGGGATGACTTTAGTGGCACCTACATTATAAGACTTCTGTGGAAAGACATGAACTAATCCCCCAAGATGCTGACATGCTTTCATGTCATCTTTTCTTTCCTTAAGCAGATTCCACATCCATGGTTCCAAACAGTTGTAAGATTGCTTGTAATATATTCTCCTTTGTTTCAAACTTGTGCCAAAGAAAACTGCTCCCATGATAGTTCTCCTCACCTCTGACTGGGAGATTAGATTCTATCTGACCTGAGTGTGCTGCTATTGCCCATGCTAGCTTTGCAAACTGTTGATTCCAAGAGTGCTCTCTGGAATAAATAGCCCATTAGCAAGGGCCTACCAGCTCTGGACAGCAAGGTAGGCAGGGTCTGAAGAGGCTCCAGCTTCAGGCCCTGTGGACTCAACAATGAGGGTGAAAGGTATGACCTTCAGAGTGGAGAGAAGGAGCTCCCTGGGTAACAGTGGGACATCACTTCCAGGCCCCTAAGAAGATAGCTGAGCAGATGACATAAGTCAGCACATAACATTACAATAATTCTGAGGCCCTAGATCTCATCTTCAAACCCTATGGCTGAGCTCCCACACAGCTATCCTGTCCCCACTTGCTCCCACTTCTGCTTCCTGTTGCCTGCTCTGCAAATGAGCTCAGTGCACATGGGAAGCAAAAGCCTCCAGCCATGAAACCTACCTAATAATGTCTTTCCATCATGATGAGCACAGAAGAGAATATTTGGGGCACTGGTTTAGAGAAGCCCTAGTCAACAATGCCAGTTTAAAAACCCACCCTTGCTAAATGTATTGGCACACACCTATAATCCCAGTACTCGGGAGACTGAAACAGAATGATCTTGAGTTCTAGGCCAGCCTAGACTGTACACTACAATCCTGTCTCAAAAAGACAAAATCCATTTGGGGCTCAAGTAAAACCTTTTCACATTTCTCATACTCATCCCCTACATTTTCCATACTGCTTAAAGCTTCTAGATGGAGCCAGATGCTGCAAATCCCTTAAGTTTCCAGGAATGAAAAAGAGAGATCTTCCTGAAACATTGACTTTAGAAAAAGCTAAAACAGTACCTTACTGTTACATAAAGAATACAGAATATGAGGGTCTGGAGGGATGGTTCATTCATTAAAGCAACTTGCTTGCAAAGTCCGAGAGCTTGGGTTTGATGATCTCGTACCTGTGTAAAGCCAGATGCACAAATAGTACATGCATCTGAAATTGGTTTGCAGTAGTTGGAGGTCCTGGTATGCTCATTCTCTTTCATATTCTCTCTCTGTGTCTCATAAATCAATGTTTTAAAAAAGAATGTAAAATATGAGTCTAGGGGATAACATGCTTATCACAGCAAGCAAAAGGACTTGAGTTTGTACCTCCAGCACCCATGTAAAATGCCAAGTGTGGTGGAGTATACCTATAATCCCAATATTAGATAATGTAGACAGGGAACCCCTGGGGCTCATTGGCCAGCTAGTCCAGCTGAACCAGGGAGCTCTAGGTTCAGTGAGAGAACCCGTCTCAAAGAATAAGGTGGGGAGTGATAGAAGACACCTAACAATGACCTCTGGCCTCCACATACATACACACACGGGTGCACATGTAGGTGCTAACACACATAAGCACACATACATGCACATCACACATGCACATGCAATAAGAATATAAAATATATTTAGTATTTATAATGTAGATAATGCAAAAGAATTTACAATGTTAATGAGTTATTTAGATAAAGCATAGGATGGCAGCACTTTTGTGTTGAGAAGATTTCAATTGCCCTCCCCTAGAAGGGATGTCATTTGGAAAATTTGGAAAATGTTAGGCCTTAGTCATGGTCAGAAATGGAGGAGTAATGACAGCATTACAGGGAGCTAGAGCGCTGAGGGGCAGAACCCGAGAGGTGCATGTGGGTTTGCTCTCTGTCACCTAGTTGTGTGAGCAGTACAGCTGACCAGGGCTGCTGCTGTTCACAGTTGCTGCAGGCAGCACAGAGACAAGGCCGCGAGAGAGCGGGCAGGACTGCGCTGCTCCACGAGTGTGAGTGATTGTGACTTGGTTTGTTGATTTTGGAAATATTGTGTCAGTTTGTATGTCATGTGTTCTATCCGCCCACCTCCCTCTGAGTTCTCCTTTCCCTGCTGAGTGAGGACCTTCTGATCTGGCAAAAAAACAATGATGGCACCAGGCTTGCTCTTGCATGGCCTTGTGTTTCAGCACTGGACAAGCACCTTCCCTGCAAGGCGCAGACAGGAGGCTTAATCAATGCTCATGCCCCATTTCTGGTAAAAGTTAAGTCACCATTGTCTCAGTTTCCTATGCAGGTCTCCAAACAAGCATGGGGAAATACGCAGAGGAGCAGGTTGTTACTGAAATGTAGGAGGGAAAAAGTCTGCAACACCTGAGGGTCTCGGAGGAAACCTACAACTGCACCAAAGGGGAGGGGCCACTCCATCTTGTGGAAGCCGGTACAGGCTGGCAGAGCATGGGCCTGGGGAGGGAACTCGCCCACTGACCTACTTACAACAGGGCCTTGATGATGCTCTCTTCTGGCATGAGCATGAAGTGGGTCACCCTGGCATTTCTATCAGGCTGGGTACCCACAAGGACTAGAAATGGACCTGTGATACTGGAGTCCATTGAGAATGATGTGGCACTGAGCAGGCGATGTGTATCCCAGCTAGGGCTCTGAGAGGGGCCAGAGAAAGGGTAATTAAGCCACTACTCCATTGCAGCTCCTATTTACTGAACATGTACTACATTCTCAGCACACACACCATCTCTCATCTTCACAGTAACGTTGCAGATAGAGATGACAAGCCTCATGCCATGTACCTAGAACCTGAGACATTATGACTTAACTATGACATAACTATTGTGTGGCCAAGGCAGAGTAGAGCGTGTATTCAAACCTGTGCAACTCTGGACTTCTCACTTCTAAACCCTTCTAAACCTCTCTAAACAGAAAATGGAATAAAGTTTGGGAAATACTAGAAATCAGATCAAATGTACATTTAGTCTTAAAACCACAACTATTTATTATTTCTCAAGAATCTCGGGGCTGGCTGAATAGCCACACTAAGCTAAGGAGGGGCTTCGATGATGTCACCCAAACCTGTCATGTGTCTCCCTCATATATCCTCCCTGGGAGTGTTCCACCTGCTTGGCATGCTGCCTCAGCTCCCAGTGGAAGTTCATCATTATCTAATGTCAAGGCAGAGGGGCAGAAGAAAGAGTGGGCGTGTTCCAGGATTCCTGGTATTAGAACTGACCAGAAGTCTTGATTTAAGACCTTAGGCTTACAACTGACACATCATCTCTTCTGCCACATTTTATTGCTAAAGTAAGTGACAAGATAGTCACGTTTCAAGAGGTAGGTAAGAGACTCTATGGTGCTGCCTGCAAAACCACATTGCAAACTGCTTCGAAGAACCAACCACCCTTTGTAGTCAATCTGCCATGATACTTCACCTCAATCCCTAAGCAAGTAAAAGGCAGGGCCATGCTCATAGCCCTGCTAAACGCCCTTTGTGCACTAAATACCACTTCCTTGTCCAAACTCTCTGTGTCTTGTTGGCACTGCACTGAGGAGGGAGATACAATGGCTCTAGGGTTGGGCAAATAAGAGAATGTCTGATTTCTTTCTTTTTTAGAGTAGGTAAAATTCAGACTGCTTACCCATTTACTTCATTTCTATAGCTTTTATAACTAATAAAGTTTCATTAGAAAGTAGACTTAGTATTCTCAGTGAGCTGGCAAGCCTAGCCATACTTCTGTGAAATGCTGTTAAATTCCAGGAAACAGATGTTCAGTTAATTACATGAAATTTTACTAGTACTTCTTCTCCAGTGCTAATAGAATGTTTGTGATCTGAATTTAAGACATAAAATTCCTGCAATTTATTTCCTGCAATATAGCTGAGATCATAGACTCCCCAGAGGTGTATCTTTGAAATCCCTTATATATGAGATTACTGGCATGATATTTGACATTTTTGTGCCAAGAACTATGACAATGTCTTGGAAACAGCAGCAAGCTTGGAATTCACAGACTTGGCTGGTGCTGAAGGCAACAAGCACCATGGTCAGGCTCATGCTCAGACTCCACATGGACAGATTTCAGTTCTGGTTTTGTCTGTCCTATGTGCTGTGTGACCTTTGGCAGGTCACTTGGCCTCTCTGTGCCTCAATTTCTCCATCAATCAAATGGGATGATACATGTGCCTATCTAATAGAAATGCCAGAATTCAAATAAAGTGCTAAAAACAAAGCCTGATCCAAGTATCCTTCACCTAAGTGCTGCTGACCATGATGGCTACCTGGACAACCCTGAGCAAACTGTTTCCCATCTCTGGACCTGTAACTCTCTCTTGTCACTCTTCCAGTGCTCTCCTCCGACTTCATCTCTCAGATGCACTCTCATCCTGAGAGTGCCCAGGAACTAGTCCTTGGCCCAGGTTACTGCACAAAGGCAATCACTGGGAGAAGAGAGTGCCCCAGCCATTCTTCTTCAGTGACCTTTCCCTCCTGATCTGCCTCACTGAGTGGCTCACTTATCTGTCCAGCATGAACAGGTGCCCAGCTCAGCTAAGCTGTTGACTCGGGAGACAGAGGTACAGGGGAGGGCTGCTGCTCACTCCCTGTTGCATCAGCCACCATCTGAAGAGACAGATTTAGAGTTGTAATAATCCAAACAGACCCTTCCTTAGTAACGTTAAACTTCGTTGTAGAAAAGTCTTCATACACACAATGATTGTCCTGCTGTTTGGGGCATAAATATCTATTCATGTCTCAATCAAAAGGTCACAGAGTTACCACATGAAAGCAATTGTGTGGTGACACTATGAATTATCTGCCCACAGAAATGTTGGTTCAGCCTCATATATGACATCACTGCTGGTTTTGCATGTCCCTGGCAGCTGAAGCCAGAGACTTGTCTCTCTCTTGGCATCAGAGATGGGCCCTTTGTTTTCCATTTCATCGCTGTGAAGGACGAATGCCTGTACACTGGACATCTGCCCAACACTCCTCTCGCAGCCAATTGTCATAGTAAATTTCACTGTGTATCTCTTCTTTGTGCCTCAAACATCTATAACATTGTCACTGACATCTTTCACAAGTTCCCTTGCATGCCTTTAATCCCAGTATTTAGGAGGCAGAGGTAGGAGGATCACTGTAAATTCGAAACCAGCCTGGGGCTACAGAGTGAGTTCCAAGTTAGTCTGTGCTAGAGAGAGACACTACTTCAAGAAAACAAAATAACAACAACAAAAAAAAACCTCTTCCTGGCATTGAGTTTCTATCCTGCAAATTTTTATTTATTTGAGAGCAACAGACAGAGAAAGAAAGAGGTAAGAGAAAGAGAATGGGCATGCCAGGGCCTCCAGCCACTGCAAACGAACTCCAGATGCATATGCCACCTTGTGCATCTGGCTTATGTGGGTCCTGGAGAATTGAGCAGTGAATCGGGGTCTTTCGGCTTTACAGGCAAGCACTTAACTGCTAAGCCATCTCTCCAGCCCACAAATAACTTTTGATGTGTACTCACTGGAAGGAATGAGGATTATCTTGGAATATAATTAACCAAAGGAGCTTTCTGATTCACAGAATTCTAGAAAACTTTAAAAAGTATAAATGAGTGCTGGAGAGATGGCTTAGTGGTTGGGGTGCTTGCCGGGGAAGCCTAAGGAATCAGGTTCAATTCCCCAAGACCCATATACACCAGATGCACAAGGTGGTGCATGCATCTGGAGTTTGTTTGCTGTGGCCAGAGGCCTTGGTACACCCATTCTCTCTATATATATATCTGGCTCTTTCTCTTTTTTTAATATTTTTATTTTTTTATTTGTTTATTTGAGAGCGACAGAGAGAGAGAGAAAGAGGGAAGGAGACAGAGAGAGAGAATGGGCACGCCAGGGCCTCCAGCCACTGTAAACGAACTCCAGATGCACGCGCCCCCTTGTGCATCTGGCTAACGTGGGTCCTGGGGAACTGAGCCTCGAACGGGGTCCGTAGGTTTCACAGGCAAGTGCTTAACCACTAAGCCATCTCTCCAGCCCTGGCTCTTTCTCTTAAATAAACAATAAAATACTTTTAAGTGTAAATGTATGATTATAGTCCAGTGGGATCCTCAAAATGAAGTCACAGAACTGACTCTGTGTGGAGGAGGAATGGGGCTCCTCTCTACCCCAGCCTTTCCATGGGGAAGTTTGGATATCATGAGCCTATATCTGAAATGAGGTCATCCTCAAACACCCTTCAGTGTGGTGAAATTTATCCATCTGTTTCCATATAATGTGATGTCAAAGAGAGAGAGAGAGAGACCAACCAATAATGTCTGTGTAACTTATGATGACATGTGAGCATGTCAGGCTGACACAGACACTGGGGGGGCAGGTCGAGCCTGGCACCCAGCAAGGCTTTAATAAACGCTATGGCGTGATCTGTTATGAACGATCAGGCACAAGAGCATGCACACCCCATCATCATCTGCATGAAATCAAGGGAAGAAGAAAACCAAGAAAAAAGACTGCCAAGAAACACCAGTGTCAAGATGAGTTGCATTGGGCCAGGGAATACTTTCTCATTTTTTTTCTCAACTTTCATTTTGTTTTCTCAAATAAATATGATGTGCATCATGAAAACAGCATGAGGTGTTATTAACTTTTCAAATATTTTTTTCAGGGAACACTTTTTCTCTGTATTTACAATCAAATACTTTCCAGACCTGTGAAATCCTCTGAGCAGCAACATGAGGGAGATGTTAGGGAAACTGACAGGGAAGCCTCTCTACAATAAGACTAATCGCCTTTTTTTCCTCTTCTGTTTTTTTCTTTGCTCTTTTACCCAAGTGAGACTAAATCAATGACTTGCAGCTGTGGAAGTGACCATATTTATTTCTTTAATTTTTTTCTACCAAAAGTCTCACTGTCAAAGCTGCCTGTGCAAAATAAAAACATATAAACATTTACAAGCTTGTTATTATTTTTTAAGTAAAACAAAAAAGAATTTATCTCATAAACAACAAGACTGTGTAGGGTCAATGTTTTTAAGTCCCTTTATACTCCAGCAGACTTAGTAGCTAGAAACTGCTAGAATCTCTTTAAAGACTGCAAGGCATTGACCTCAGTTAAACTCCTGACCACTTCAGCAAATGAGTAAACCAAAATCCCACAACTAAAGCTTAATTTTATGCCCCAGCTGTGTAACAGGATGTAGATGTTTTAAAACAAACAGCCCAACAACAAAATGCAACCACTCCCTCCAACTCACCGATACCAGGGAGCAGCCACCCTTGCTCGCAGTGGCAGTCCCTCCTTCCGCAAGTGGCCCATAATCAATCCTGATGGAGCATGACTCTAAGCTCAGTGCCGCAGAGTCAAGTGCCAGCTCTCCTGCCTGAAATAAAAGCTCTGAGGTGGTAGTATGCAGGGGCTGAGATAGACTGGTGACACATGTGACATCTTCACCAAGAACTTTGCTTTGCAACAGACACAATCCTGATGTTTTGTGGTGAAAGAAAGAAAGAAAGTAAGTTAAAATAATTGAGCAATCACCACAGCTGGGGCCTCTTACCTCCTTATAAAGTAAGGCTTCCAGGTGGGGATAATGAGGCTGGGGAGATGGTTCACCAGGTGCAGTTCTTGCCTCACAATATGAAGATCTGAGTTTGGATCTCCAGCACCCACAAACATGCCAGGTATGGTTGTGTGTGTGTGCCTATAATCCCAGCTCTGGAAAGGTGGAGACAGGAATCCATGGACCTTACTGGCAGCCAGTCTAGCTGAATCAGTGAGCTCTAGATTTAGTGAGAACAAGGTAGTGAGAGTAAGGTAGACATCCTATGTTGACCTCTGTCCTCCACATGCATGTGCACACATGTGTCCCTACACATATGAACCCACATATTAGACTCCTCCATACACAAAGAAGTAACAGAAGGGCTGGAGAAATGGCTTAGCGGCTAAGTGCTTGCCTGTGAAGCCTAAGGACCCCGGTTCAAGGCTCGGTTCCCCAGGTTCCACGTTAGCCAGATGCACAAGGGGGTGCACGCGTCTGGAGTTCGTTTGCAGTGGCTGGAAGCCCTGGCGCGCCCATTCTCTCTCTCTCCCTCTATCTGTCTTTCTCCCTGTGTCTGTCACTCTCAAATAAATAAATAAAAATTGAACAAAAAATTAAAAAAAAAAGAAGTAACAGAAATGAGTGCCACATAAATTAGTGGCAGAACCAGAAATGAAATCCATAGCCCATGGCCACTCTCAATAAGAAGTTCCTGATGTGGAGATGAATTCCAGGAATCTCCTGCACTAGGATTTCTCAGACCTGCTCACTACTCAAAAACTCAAGAACTTCAGACCAACCCTGGGATGAAAGGGGTTTCTGAGGGGCTGAAGAAGGGGTGGTGTTTTTTAAGTGACACTATTCCTGTCTCCATAGCAACTGTGCCTTCTCCACAGTAGAGCTGGTAACTAGGGCTCTAGAGATTCTATCTTAGCTCTGAACCTTGTCACAGGGACCAACTTTTCTGGCTTAACCCTCAAATGACTATAGTCCCCTTGGCAGGCATTGTTTTAGCCTAAATGGTTATGAGGTTAGAAGACAATGGGTAAATATTTAGGGGCCAAGTACATGAACATGAATAGGAAGGCTCAGGAGAGGGTTCCTCCAATCTAAATATGACTGGTTGGTTAATAGTTAGTCCTGAGAATGGTGCCAGTCTATAGTCAAAGGCCTATTCCATGCCCACTTATCTAGTCTTCAACATGGTGTTTAACATCAGGAGAGAATGCTTCATTTATTTATTTATTTATTTATTTATTTATTTGAGAGCGACAGACACAGAGAGAAAGACAGATAGAGGGAGAGAGAGAGAATGGGCGTGCCAGGGCTTCCAGCCTCTGCAAACGAACTCCAGACGCGTGCGCCCCCTTGTGCATCTGGCTAACGTGGGACCTGGGGAACCCAGCCTCGAGCTGGGGTCCTTAGGCTTCACAGGCAAGCGCTTAACCACTAAGCCATCTCTCCAGCCCGAGAATGCTTTTTGAAAAAATAGATATCATGCAGAAAAAATTTCAGAATCAATAGTCCATTTTAAAACACTTAGGTGATGTGTTCATTCTGTTTAGCTTTAAATTTTTGTATTTATTTTTTATATTTACTTTTGATATTTTCATGCATATATGTTGCATGTTGGTCACATGTACCCCACATCACCCTTCTTTATCCCCTGTCCACTGTACCCCTTCTTCCCACCACTTACCAGTAGCTATGCCATGAAAGAAAATGACACTCCTCTCCTTCAGCAGCTATTAGCTCCTCAAGGAATGTAGGCTGAAAAGCCTCTCCCAACCATCCATAGCCGAATGCTGACTGGCCATCACTTGCAGGCCCTGTGCAGGACCATTGCTGCCACTAGTTGATGAGTCCAGTGGCCCTGTCCTGTCTTAATGACAGAGCAGTGCTTCTTGTCTTAACTACCACAAAATATGGCCTCTCTGGAGCCTCTGCAAAACTTTATAGACTGCACACTAATTAACTCAGGGAGCAAGCGGGCCTGCATGCAGTGCTCAGGGCACAGAAAGATTTTTTGTTTTGTTTTGACAAGATAGAGCAGACATGAAAATAGACGTCCTACAAGAGATGTAAAACTACACCCCATAGACCAGGCTCCCACAGCTGAATCGCTAATTGTGCAACTGGACTCTGCTTCATATGGAAATGACTTGTTCATTTTGAAGCTAACTTCCTTTTGATTATAATTACTTGTTGTTATAATTATTACCACAATACAAAACTTTAGAGGATAAAAACATACACAAGTTACCACTAATTCTCTCTCCAACCAATTACAACCCGATAGAGGGTTTCCATGCCTCGAACTTGGGTTTGGTCTGTGTGCACAACACTCACGCAGCCAAGAAGCACTCACCAAGCAGCTTCTCCACGTCGGGCAGTGCTCCTTTCTGTTGTAGTAGTCACAACAGAACCTTTCCCTCATTTTTTTTTTCTAAATTTTTTTTGTTTTATGTTTATTTGAAAGTGACAGACAAAGAGGCAGAGAGAAGGAGAGAGAGAATGGACGCGCCAGGGCTTCCAGCCACTGCAAACGAACTCCAGACACGTGTGCCCCCTTGCGCATCTGGCTAACGTGGGTCCTGGGGAATCGAGCCTCGAACCAGGGTCCTTAGGCTTAGCCACTAATCCATCTCTCCAACCCCTTTCCCTCATTTTTATTCAAAGTATAAACAAATTTTATGTCTAGCATTAAGAAAGCATAAAGACAACAAGGCATTCAAAGTAAATTCTACTTGGAGGCCTGAGGTGGAAACCTCTACGCGTCTAGGATGTCCTTACGTGGACTCTGATCCAGGGTCAGTCCTCGTTCACTAGCGCACTGGAGCGCTTTAACCGGTTCGAGCAGTGCTGCTCGGTGCCTAGGCTGGGCCCTGGCTCAGTCCCACATGGGGGCAGTAGTATGCCTTTCCACTGCACACAGTCCCATAACTTCTCTTACCTCCACTGACCAGAGGCACAGAACTTCTGCCCCTTGAGCCACTGAAGGAAAAACATCTCCTAGCTGGGTGATCTTGCCTCCTCCAACAGTCAGCCTGGAGCTCGCCCACCCCTGCATCTTTCACACACAGCCCGAGGACTGCGATCTCCAGCCCTCCCCGGACCACACCCTTCCTCCGTCCCTCTCTGCTCATTGTCTTTCCCCTCTCAGGGTTCTAAGCTGTTCTCCTCACAGGTTCTCCATCTCTCCTGTGGGTCAGGGAGCCTGGGGGTTATGGAGAAACCCCGAGTCTGGACAATTCCCAGAGGCTCGTCATAGTGCGGAGGAGCTCGCTGAAGGTGAGGCTCTGAGGAAGCGCGAGAGACCTTCCTTCCCATCAGTTCTCACCAGCGTCCTCCGCAACCCACTCACTCCTGAAGTGAGAGCACCTGTGAGACCTAGTGAAGCAATCATACCAACAAGACCAGCAATTACATTTTCTTTTTAAAATTTTTGTTTACTTGAGAGCTGGGGGTGGTGGCGCACGCCTTTAATCCCGGCACGTGGGAGGCAGAGGTAGGAGGATGGCAGTAAGTTCCAGGCTACTCGGAGACTACATGGTGAATTCCAGGTCAGCCTGGGCTAGAGTGAGACCCTACTCGGAAAAGAAACAAAAAAAAAAATTATTTAATTGCATGTTGGGGGGCATGCCAGGGTTTCTTTGCAGCTGCAAATGAAACACGAGACACTTGTGCCATTTTTTGCATCTAGTTCTAATGTGAGTGACTAGAAAATTGATCCTGGGATGACAGGCTTTACAAGCAAGTGTTTTTAGCCACTGAGCAATCTCCCAGCCCCTACAGCCAACATTTCTTGGTGATGATAGTGAACTAGAAAGTAGACTGGGTCCTACATAAATCACCTCTCTGGGTTAAATTGGCTATTCTTCTCTGGAGTAATTGGTTATTCTGCCCCACTTTATGCACGAATAAGCCTAGGTAGAGTGAAGTCCTGTTGCTTGCCCAAGGACACACAGCCACCAAGTGGAAGTGGCGTCATTTGGATACAGAAGTTTCACAAGTGATAAATGTCTTTGGAGCTCTCTTGTCCCAACTTAGCTGTCAAAGGTTAGTAAACTGGGCTCAAGGTGGGCTAAGGTGAGTTTAGTGATATTTAATCCAGCATCCTTCAGTACTCAAGGGATACGAGGGCATTATGGTTTTACTTTTTGCCAACGTGTTACTTTAAGCACTTTGAGTCAAGTTGCCTATCCTCAAAATGAAGCTAATGATATGTTGTTAATGAAAGACTTTGTTCAGGGCAATTGGGCTTGAGTATAGAAAGGACTGTAGTAAGAGTATTCAGCAGGAGAGTGATTCATTTGAACTCCAGATAGAGCAAGGGCGGATGGGAATGTATAGCCAAGGAGCAGGGTAAGGTTAGCTCACAGGAAGCTACTCAGACAGCATGTCAGTAGCAAAGAGGACTCTAGCTAAGAGATCTAACTTGATTCTTCCTGAGGAGGGACGGTATGAAAAGATATAGGACTACTCAGATATGCAGAGGGTAGGAGGCTTATTAAAACTGAACTTTATAAGTGCACAGTGTGTGCAATGGCCTACCAGAAGTTTAGGAGCCTATAGTTGAGCAAGAATCCTTGTTACCTGACATTTCTCCTGTATATCTTCCTCAATTTCTACAAAATAAGCTATTCTTCAGTACAGGTTCTCTCAGCCTGAGCCAGTGCACAAACCCAGGGATACCTGCACAGAAAAAAAGGAGGAAAATTGCGAAAGTTTGGACATCTTGAATTCTGGATGGTGAAAATGGCAAGACCTTATTTGTATATGTATGTGTTTCCATGTACATATATGTGTGTGTTTGTGAGTGTGTGGCACACACATGCATGTGAGTGTGCATGTACTTATGTGTGCTTGTATGTGGAGGCCAGAGGTCAATGTTAGGCATCCTTCTCCATCCCTCTCCACCTTCAAAGAAATAGGGTTTCTACCGGAGTCAGCACTGGGATCACAGGTGTGCATCACCATGCTTTGCTTTTACTCGGGTGCTGGGGTCTGAACTCAGGTCCTCATGCTTAGGCACTTTACCTGCTGAGCATCTCCCTAGCCCAAGAACAGTGTTTTGTACAGTCCATCTTAGTCCTCGCTGTGACTGTGATTGCCCTGAAAGCAGCACCTAGTTCAGAACAAAGGAGGGCATGGAGCCTGGTCTGGCCAGCGTCTGAGTGTTATCTGCTGGATCTTTCATTTTGGACAAGTCAATGGATTCCTCTCAACCTCAGTTTTCCTATTTTTACAAAAGATAAAAACAACATCCAACTGCTGTGAGGACCAGATAAAATACTGGACATGAGTGTACTCTGATAACCCTGAGTAGTTACTGGGACGCGGGGGTTGTGGGCGTTAATGAAAGTCTGAGTTGCCCTTGTTAACCGCAACATGAGTAGGAACCAAGAAGTGTGCATAGTTCCTGGTAAAAAGCACTGTCCAGAATGGAGTCCAACTTGAACTTGTGATCATGTATTTGACTGGTAAAAAGGCTTATGCAGGAGTGGACAAGTGGGATTCCCAATGCATCCAAGCCTCAGTCATCAGATAGTCATCAACTCAGTGTGTGGCCTCTCCTCTCTGAATAACAAGATAGCTCATATTAGTCATGTCTGGAGAAGGGCAAGACTTCCAGGAGGGCCAGCACAGGTGAGCAACAGAAAGGTGGGTCAGGTAAAATCAGAGATACAGGAAGAGTGAAGGGCCATCATGTCGTTAGAAGGAAGATGATGACCTCCAAGAGGGAAGGAAGCCCCTGAAGGGCTCTGCACAGAGCCTGAGAAAATGGTGACTGAGTCACTTAGGAGAGAGTGGATGCACAGAGGTGCGGAGGAGACTCTTGTGCCATTCTGGGTATGGTGGCAAGAAGGGCCTGGACTCCACAGAGAAGCGGTGTATAGAGGAGAACAGCATCACATGTCATCCAAGATTTTGGCCAAAGCACCCAAGAAGAGGACATGAAGCAGGTACAGGAAGATCAGGGCTTCTGCTTGCCCCTTTGTGTTTTGTTTTGTTTTGTTTTATTTTATTTTATTTTTGAGGCAAGCCTAATAGACTGGCTTTTTTGTTTGTTTGTCTGTTTGTTTTATGAGAGAAGAGAGAGACAGAGAGAATTGGTGCACCAGAGCCTCCAGCCACTGAAATCGAACTCCAGATGTGTGCACCACCTTGTGTGCATGCGCAACTTTGTACACTTGCGTCACCTTTTGACTCTGGATTATGTGGGACCTGGAGAGTCAAACATGGGTGCTTAGGCTTTGCAGGCAAGCACCTTAACTGCTAAGACATCTCTTCAGGCTCCCTTTGTTATTTTTAAAGGTTGGAAAAAATTATACTTTTGAGTGTCACTAATAAATGTTTTCATACATGATCTTTAAAAGGCATGCCTACACATAATGCACATTATGCTTTTCCAAAAAAGTTCCTAGCTATTGGCTTGTGGGTCATTTAATGCATTCTTTGAGGTTGCTGCTTATAACCATACTAGTCCAAATTTGAATGGAGCAAAGACAGAACTGTAAATGATATGGGACGTAATATGTGCCTTGGGAGGCTGAAGTAGGAAGATCACAGGCTCAGGGCAAGCCTGAACTGTATACCAAGAACCTGTTTCAAAGAAGAAAAACAAAAAAGAGGAAAGGCTGGAGAGATGGCTTAGTGGTTAAGACATGTGCCTGTAAAGTTAAAGGACCCAGGTTCAGTTCCCTAGTACCCACATAAATCCAGATGTACAAGGTGGCACATGCATCTGAAGTTCGTTTACAGTGGCTAGAGGCCCTGGCATGCCCATCCTCTCTCTGCTTCTTTCTCTCTCTCTCTCTCTCAAATAAATAAATAAATAAAATATTTTTTTAAAAGAGGAAGAAACAAAAGAGTAAAAGCAAGGAAGAGTGAAATAAAGAAAAGCAAGAGAAAGAGAAAACAAAAAAGGGTAAAAGAAACAAAATCAAGTTTAATTGTATGCTACTGGAAAAGTTTATTAGGGTTCTTTAGGACAGAACTAACAGAAAAAAACAGCATATATATTATATATATTAATATAATTGTAAAAAGGGATCTCTTGGATTAGCTTACACAGTGAGTGTCTGGAAGATCCCACAATGGCCATTTGCATGTTCAAGAGCCAGAGACACCAGTAACTGCTCAGTATAGCAGAAATGGAAGGCACAGAAAGAAAGGGGCCAATGGTGAGTCTCAGTCAGAGGCCACAGGCTTGCAAGCTCCCTGGGGAGTCACTGGTGTAAACTGACCCAGAAGGCTGAAGGAACTGGAGTCTGACATCCACACCTGATGGAGCCACAGACACAGCACTCAGTGCAGGTAGTGATTTCATGCTGTGGCTTTTGTGTTCCATCTGAGCCCTCACCTAGCGTACTGCACTGCCACATGCACAGCAGGTCTCTCCCTTCATGTGCCCATCTCTCTAACCACTGTCACAGACAAACTCTGAGAGTGCTTTTATGATTCTTAGGTGTCTTTCAACCAAATCAATTTGACAGTCAAAATTAACCATCATAAGAAGTTTCAGGTGTCTGTTTTGCCCAGCATTAAGGCAAGTCATTTGGGCTAGAACTCAAGAATGAAAACCAGGCATGAATCATTGGGGTACAAGGAGAAATAGGAACTCACATGGAAAACGTGGAACACAAAAATACACCGAAGCCTACAGCTGTCTGCTGCCAAATCCAAAGTAACCTGTAGGAGAAGTCATGACCTTTCCCTGCAAGTACACCCTCCCTCCTAGGACTCAGGACATGTAAAAGATCCACAGGAGCAGAAGGAGCGCAGGGCCTGGTGCAGCCCAGCAAGCAGAGTAGCGGCTCAGCAACAGTACGCCTGTACACCATGAAAGTGGCAACCACCACTGACTTTTGCCACTGAAATCCAGCACAGATTTGTGTTGTGACCAATGCGAAATTAGATCCACACAGGAAAGGGAGTTAAGAGAAGCATGATTCTAGCCTAGCCAAACTGATAGGCTATAAAGTTATCACTAACTTTACAGGGGAAGAAAGTGAAGATCCAGACAACTTAAGTGATGACCCAGTGCCTTAATGACAATTGTGGCAGCCTTTTTTTTTTTTTTTTTGAGGTAGGGTCTCACTCTAGCCCAGGCTGATCTGGAATTTACTGTGTAGTCTCAGGGTGGCTTTGACCTCACAACTATCCTCCTACTATGGCCTCCCTCAAGTGCTGGGATCAAAAGCCGTGTGTGCCACCACACCCGGCAAGACTTCCTATTAGAACCCAACTTTGCCAACTCCTAGTCTTCTGGCTTCAGTTAACATTTGTTGAAATATTGCCATGTGTCAGATGCTAAACCATCTTTATCTACAGCAACACTGTGGAGCTGAGACTATGAGACTACCCAGTTTAGAGGATAAAGAAATTAAACTCAAAAAGGTAAGACAATAAACTAATATCACTTATCTATAAAAAGGTGAAACTGACTCAAATACAGAAAATACAAGCCCCACACTCCTGGTCTGAGGAGTGAGGACTTTCTACTAGCCCCATGTCCACCAGGCTTCTAGGATGGATTAGCAGAAGACCATCATACTGAAAGATGCCTAGGCCCCTCTTTCTTCCCCTAGTCTACAGTGCTGCCCCGGGGGCACCCCCATTGCCTCAGGGACAGTGTAAGCACATGATGGGAATGTTGCAGTTAATGCAAATGAAAATTGTAATGAAGGGAAAGTGTCTCCCAGACACCACAGGGGGGAAGCTTAGAGTACAGGCCCTGACATGCAACAAGCTCAAGCTCTTGGCCACAGGAGGCAGAAGCCTTAAAGTCAGGCAAGTGGCCCCCATGGTTCTGAGAAATGTTCTGTGATTATAGAGACCAGGAAATAGAGCTAGATAAAGCAGCAAGTCTACTGCTTTGGCGAACCTAAATTTGTGACTTTAAAGCAATCACAGAACTCCATATTCACTTAATTACCTTAGTAACAATGTTATTTTAATAAGTTATTATTACTTATTACACTCAATTGCTCAGTTTTTAAGTTATTGATCTTTTAGAAGAAGGTTGCACACATAGACCCCTCTCTTCCTCATGCAACTCAGCTGAGGGCTTTGGTGGGGTCATTGGTATTCACTGTGGGGACCAAGAAGCTCAGTCAGTCTCTGCAGAGATGGGGAAACATGGCGTCTCAGGCTGTGCCCACCCACCCTGGGGCTCTCACAATCTTTCTGTCCCCTCTTCCATGATACCCCCTGAGCCTTGGTGGGCAAGATAAATGTCTATTTTGGTGTTGCTTTCTCTGTAGACTCTGGATCTGTTTTTATGAGGTTTCAGTGACCACAGTGTCTGTGGCCATTGCCCTAGAACTGGTTTTCAGACTAGTCATGAGAACAGTGCTTATGTCATCACATCTACCATAATGACTTCTGGGCCCAGGGAAGATGAGGTGGAGGTGACCCATCACCTCATGGACAGTTGGCTCTCTCCTCTTGATGTATTCACGTATTCTTGTTCTTCCCTGATTTTCCTCCATGTGGAATGTGCACAGGGTCCTCTCAATTGCTCATTTTGCACCAGGCATTGTTCTAAGCATTTCACATGAATCGCTAATCCTCACAACAAGCACACATGGCAGGAAAACTTGTCCCAGTTTTACACAGGGAGAATACTGAGACACAGAAAGGTAAGGCAAAATTCCCTTCCCAGTCTGCCTACAGAGTCTACTGTCTCCAACCCTGTGAGGGGAGAGAAAGGTAGAACAGTAGCAGGGTTATCATCCCCATTTGGCAGATGAGAAAACTGAGGTTCGGGATGGTTGAATATGTTGCTTAAAAACCTCCTGACCAACCTCACCTTGAAAGCCCAAACTGTCGAGCTACACACCCATGTTCTTCCTGCTCTTCCAGCTCTGCTAAGTCAGTGGCACATTCAAAACTGGAAGCCAAATCTTTTAACATCTAACTCAAGCCCAACCACAGTTGCCAATGTTTTGCTAGAAAGACTTATTACTTTGAATACCCAAGTGGGCAATTTGATCACTGAGGTCAGCCCAGAAGCCAAAAGCCATCTGCCTGCTGAATAGACGGGTCCTCTCACATTTATAGTCAGTGGGGACCAGCACTGATCTTCCCTCCTTGCAACCAGGAAAACAAACATAGTGTGAATTTGGGAGACTAGACAAGCATGGCTCTGGTCTGTGGCCATAACTGTAGCCACCCGTGTCCAGTTCCTTAGAGGCAATGGCGTCATCACTTGTCTGCTTGTCAACGAGACTGTTATACTCAGCATCAGTTTATTAAACATTCCTCCTGTTTCACATATGCAGGGCAGGACATACATCAGAGAACCTACACACAGCCCTGCCTTCGGTGACTTTATTGGATAGCTGGGAAAACTTCAGTCCCTCCATCACCCCAGCTCTCCACTCCCCACCCCCACCACATATCCAAACAGTACCAAGAGATGCAGCCACAGGAGCTAGTGCAAGCCAACAGGAAAATGACTGATAAAAGTTTCTTTCACCATTCACTCAATGAACAATAAACATCTTCGGAGTTTCTCTTATTTGTCAGACATTCTATGCGGTACTTTGGATGTGACTTACATTTCATCTTGATAACACTTCTATAGGGCAAGCATTATTATCTTTCTTTCACAGACCCCCTTGCACAGTGCTGAGGTATTTCTGGGAAGTGTCTGCTAGGCCAGGCTCTCCCTCCACTTGCCTCTTATTGTGGCCTTGTGACTTGTTCTTGTCAATAAAATGAACAAGAGTGATGTGTGTCATGTTTGAGCCAGAGGTGAAGAGTGCCTTCCCAGTGATTCAGCAACTGTTAGAAAAGCAGAGAGTCTTTTATTTTCTTTTTTCTTTTCAAGGTAGGGTGTCACTCTAGCCCATGGTGACCTGGAATTCACTATATGGTCTCAGGGTGACCTCAAACTCACAGTGATCCTCCTACCTCTGCCTCCCAAGTCCTGGGATTAAAGGCATATGCCACCATAGTCCTTCAAACCCTCTCTACTTAGAGAAGAGCATTTTGGCAAAAATGAGCATACTTGGATGTGATGAGGTACACATGAACTACTCTGATTGATCCATTAGACCTTGAGTGGGTTTGTTTCGACATCCAGTATTAAAGTCATTAAATATGAGAATTGAGGCCAATATGCCAGGCTGTGGGTTGCTATGGAATATAATTTGTTCACCTCACAGAAAGTCAAGAAACTAATTATTTACCTAAAGGTTAACTAGATTGGCTGGGGACAGGAGGGGTTCATGGACCAAGATGAGGAGCCTAGTAAAGTCAGCTAGCTGCCTCTGTCACCAAGAGCATAGATCCCTTCTATTTTTGCTTCTATTCTCAGGAGCCCAGTCCTAACTGTTCTGCAACCTTCAAGGGACATATGTACCCACAGGGCTGAGACCTTTTGTCCCACTTTCTGCAGCCTCGCTGTCCAGTGTGGTGCCTGGCCTGCAGTACACACTCCATTTGTGCTTAAGACCTCACCACCCCCATGGCCTCCCTGCCACCAATGAGTGAATGGATGCAAGGGTGAAGCTTACTGCAAATATCCTGTCACCAGAAACACAGGAACCATTTCTAGTATGTTGCAGAGAGAATCTAAACTCAGCCTGGAGCTTCTTCCAGCCAGAAACAAGACAGATACTCCTGTAGATGGCAATACCTAACTCTTTTGGACTTAAAACAGCATTACACTTACAATAAAATTGAAGATGAAATCTCCAATAAAATACTCTTTGAAGGCCCCACCAGGAAATGTTTCCTATGTGACGAATTGAAGTGTTCCTATCCATAGCCATCCCTCATCATCCCAAGAGATTTTTCTGCTTAAAACCTTATATGGAGAGACCTTGAAACACTCCACAAGAGTCTACAGAGTGGTTAAAAGGATTCAGTAGCCAAAATAAGATACTCATAGAAAGAATCCCAGATGGTGGCTGAGATGGCAGGAAATGCAATTTTCTATGTTATCTGGGAAAAGGCTCTTCCTTGAATTCCTGAATGTACAGTGGTCTAGCCTCCTAGGTAGTCTGACTTGAAGCATCAGCACAAAGACATCTATTTCTCAGTATTAGTAATAGGGATTTGAAATCCCTACCTCTGGGGCCACCGAACAAGTAGAACTAAGTTGTAACAGGATTCAACCCTTCAGCTAAGAAAGGAAGCCACTCATTTGATTAACACTAAGTGATGAGAGCCAGAGTCACATGGCAGGGGCTCTGAAGGTATTATTCCTGCACCATGGTTCCTTTGAAAATACTTTCTTCACAACAAATAGGTGTCATTATTGTCATTTTACAGACTTGAGGTATATAAGTCATCTGGCCCAGAAATGGCTGAGTCTAGTTTCAAGGCCAAGTCTAAATGATACTTGAAAGCCACTGTGCATCCTAGAGATGGCTCAGGCTATTGCTGTCTTGGCTCCAGATCCAAAGCCAGTGGCCTGGAGGAAGGGGAAGATGTGTCTACCTTCACTTACACACATCAGAATTTTGCTCTTCTGAGGGACAGAACTAAAATGGTCAGCAGACATTGTATGTGCAGGACCTCAGAGGAAACCCCTTGGCCTTTGGTTTTGGAGCCTAGTAAAGTCAGCTAGCTGCCTCTGTCACCAAGAGCAGTAACATAGATCCCTTCTATTTTTGCCTCTATTCTCAGGAGCCCAGTCCTAACCGTTCTGCAACCTTCTTTTACGATGCGTGTCTGAAATACAACACTCTCAGCAGTTCAGAGCACAAAACGATTTGAACACATTATGGTACATTGGGGGATTCAAACCCCATGGAAACAGGTCAAGTGCAGATACTGGGCTTTATGTTAGAATTCAGCTCACAGAGTTAGACGCATAAAATTGCCTTTACATTCCAACCTGCTGTACCTCTAAGCCCAGCTAGATGATTTCCTCAGGCCCCAGTGCTTAGGAGTGCCAAGCTCATGCTGGCTAAAAACCAAGTACCGTTGCTGAGTTCAGACCAAAATTGTTCGTTCCAGAACCCCTTGACATGCCTGTGTCCCCTGCTTCCCTTTCTGGGCCCCTCAGAATTTCTGTCTCTGAGGATGTTTTCTCTTTACCTAGACTCATTCTCAGGAGTTGCGTTTTCTACTTTGCTCCGTACTATAGTTATTGTCAACTTTTTCATGCCTCAGACATTTGAAACTGTCTACTTATCACAAAAAGGTGCAGAAAGCATCATTGGCAATCTTACTGCCTGTCCCCACTTTGTTCTCTTGACATGGAGTCAGTGGTATGATGCCACAGTTTTGGCAGTTTCTGTGTTCCTATGTGGTCAGACGGTAAATGGGCCTCATCTCTTGCCCTGCCTCTGGTCAATCTGGCTGAGGTACTGACTCTAAAATGAGCCTGTTCATCAGGTGTATGCTAAAGCGATCAGTGATCTGAGTGTGTCATGAGGAGGAGCGTGTGTAAGAGCATAGATAAACCTGTTGTGGCCAACTGTTAACACTTGCTGCAGATTGTCTGACAGCATGGGCTCCCCAAATCCTCATACCTGGCCAGGAGTGCAGGATCAAACTTCTCCCCTCCCTTGAATCTTGGCTGCCTTTTCAATTAGCTTCAACCAATGGAATGCAAAGGAAATGACAGGTGACTTCCAGGCCGTCTAAGAGGCCTTGTAGCCTTTGGTCACTCTCTTGAAATCCAGCTATGTTGGAAAGAAATCTGAATCAGACTACAAAGTTCTCATGGAGAAAGGCAGAAGTACAGGCAGCCCCAGGGGTTCCCACCACCCAGTGAGACACCAGGCACAAGGGGGAAATTAGCCTGGTTACTGAGCTCGTGAGCTACCAGCAGAGCTTCACCAATCCTCAGAATCAGGAGAAATAATAAAATATGGTCTTGAGCTACATTTTGTGTTTTGTTATACAATAGAAAATATATATACAGCACTTTAAAAAAATTTTAGTTTTATTTTAATTATGAGAGAGAGAGAGTGTGTGTGTGAGAGGTAGACAGAGAGAGAGAGAGAGAGACAATGAGTACATCAGGTCCTCTAGCCACTGCAAGTGAATTTCAGACACATGTGACACCTTGTGCAGCTGGCTTACATGGGTCCTGAGGAATCATACTTGGGCCTTTAGGCTTCGCAGTCAAGTGCCTTAACCACTAGGCCTTTAGGCTTCGCAGTCAAGTGCCTTAACCACTAAGCCAACTCTCTAGCTCTGCAACCCTTTTAATAGCTGACTTTCCTAATCTCCACTGCAGACCATCAAGTCACCTCTTGTATCACATCTCCCTTGATTCTCATTCATCAAAATGGAAATGGAAGCTCTAGTGCTCTCTCTCTCTCTCTCTCTCGCATCCCCTCTGCTCCTTACTCTTCATTGGACATGACTCTTTGCAAATCTTTCTCCCTGTGGAAATGGAGAACTCTGGAGGCTGCTGTCTGGTTTGATTCACATTTGTATTGCCAATTCCACACGAGTGGTAAAATCTCAAAAAAAAAAAAAAAAGGCATGTTTGACGAGTGAACAGTGAGTACACTGACCACCGCGTGGAGGTGGCTCTGTGTGCCATTGCCTCCCACCCTCACCCAATGCGTAGCACTATTCTCATTTCATCAAGTCTCTCCTCTCCTACAATATCCAAACCAGCAACTTCCTCAAGCTCTCTCTCTTCTTTTACCTTCTTCACTTTCTTCTGTGTACATATAACCATCTGACAATAGAAGGGAAGCTTATGATGTCAAGAGCCCTTTTAAAATCCCTGCTGTGCCCTAATACCTGGAGCAACACTTGGCATCTGGTATGTGTTCCACAAGTGCCTTACATTTAATAGCTGACTAATGAATATCCTGTGAATGAGTAAATACATGAATGAATTTTTCATGATTAAGCAAATTGGCTTTTTTAAAAATTTAAGCTTGGGCTCTTACATTTCATTTTGAGCTCTTAGAGTAAACATGACTATCCACACTGGTATCCAGTCCTTCCGCCCTCCTCAGCACACTGAAAATGACTCTTTCCAGCCATCTTGAGGCTGGATGTGACTAGGAAAACTGACCAGACAGACTTCTGGACTGAGCACAGCCCAGAGGACTGTGCCTCCCAGCAGCTGTTGTTTGGCCTATGAGATGATGGGCCACCAAATCAAAGGAGTTGGGAGATCACTGAGCCACTGTATGTGGAACAGCTGTCCTGGAGAGTTGCCCATAGCCACAGGGGACATCTCATGAGTCAGAAATAAACTGTTGTTAAGTTAAGCCACTGAGATCTTAGAGTGGGCTGTTACAGAATAGCCTAACCCAATCTGATCCAGAAAAGCCTATTTGGTTGAAATTCCTGCACAATCAAGAAACAGAAAGAACAGAGGAAAGAATACAAATATAATGAAGTCTTTCCATCACCCAAATCCTAATTTACCATTTCAAAGTACCAGCATGCTGCTATGCTGGCAAGAGAGAATAGGGAGGAATGTGACTCAGTCTCTCCTCAGAGTTCACAAGATCATGTGGGTGAAGTGTGATGGGGTATCACGGGTACTTCAAGGACACAGAGCTTGGGCACATGGAGTGGGATCTTCGTCTGTCTGATCAGATGGCTCCTGTATGTGATCCCCTGGGTCAGCAGCCCAGCAGGCATGCCTAGAATATGCTCAGCAGTGACTTGATCACATGGGAAGCTGGTGGAGGAAGCAGGCAGAAGTTCCACTGGTGTGGGAGAAACTCCTTCCATACATCCAAGCAGAGAGAAAAACTGCAGCAAGCAACACACCAGCACCAGTACCATACACACCAAAAAGCAGTAAGCAGCAGGGGCCCAGGCAGAGCCCAGACTGCTGTGCATGCCTTTGGCCTGGAAATCAGATCTGCCTCCCAAATATACCTTAGGACAGGATCTACCCCCCAGGGGTACTTCTTCTAGCCAGGCAGCTAGAAATTCAAGTTAGAAGCTTTAATAAAACACGTGACTCCCTGGGGGAGACGTACATTCAAACTACCACACCTCACCAGGGAAAATGCTGCTTCACGTAAAAATTTCCTGTCATCCAGTGTTAAGGTCTGATCCACCTTGATGGTGTGTTCTCAGAATCCAGTTCCACATATTCTCCCAGCTTCTGTTGGATTAAGTTGATTAGGTCCTATAGTTCTTCTAAGATATAGCTCTTTCCTTCTCTGCATTTAGAAGGCCTGGCACTTTTGTGGCTAAGCCATATTGTAATTCAATCGTATTATTTTTTGGTCTGATGTATAAGAAAATAGGGAAACCATGTGTTATTTTTTAAAGCAAAGTTCTTTGTATTGCTCACAAGCAAGGGAAAGCATTAGCCTTTAACTATACTTGGTAAGCTGCATCTACAGGCCCAGAAGATTCCAGGGAATCTGAAGACTCAAGATGGCTAATTACATCAACCCTGACTTCCTGTCACCACTGGGAGGGTTTCATTCCTTCTCAATCAGGCTCAGTATTGGAGTAGCTCTGCCACAGTTTAGAAACTCTCTGTTACTCTCAGGATGAGTCTGGATGTGACTTCCAGCCTTTCCACTGCAGACTTCAGGAGATAAAGTCTTGATATGCTGCCTTTCATCATCTTTCTCTAAAGCAGAAATTTTTCTCAGCCACACCCATCCAATTCCATTCTCTTTATTACTCCGTACCCCACACCTAACCCACCACAGCCTTACACTTGTATAACTTTCCAGTCACCATGGTGAAATTTTAACTGCACTGCTTGGTGCCAGGAGCCATCTGTCTTCCATCTACAACCATCTATGTCATTCTCATTGCCAGCACAGAATTCAGCCCCCAAAGTTCTATTAACATCTGCATTCTTAGACACTTCAAGAACCAATGCGATAGGGGTCAGATTTCCTGAGAAGCAGGCTCGGAAACGACCATTAGTATGTAGACTTAGAGAAGACTTTCCAGTGCACATCTTGATAGACACAAAAGAGAACTGGGTGGAGGGAGAAGTTAGCTTGCTAGAGAGGGATTCTCAGGAGTCTAGGTGAAAATGCAGCCCAAGCCTAAGTAGGGAATGGAGGCTGACTGGATGCAAATGCATTTTCAACTCATCAGTTGCAAATTGCCTTGAAGAAAGAGTGTGATTGGCCCTCTAAAGGTCTTTAAAGGCCAACAGGAGGAATAAAATGAAGCCATAGCTGAGAATGTGGCATGGAGGAGGCACAATTCCTTTCGGTTAAGGGACTTCAGCACAGTTCAGACTGAAGGAAGTAGCTAGAGGAAGGAGGTTTCAACATCCGGAGATCAGTGGTGTGGTACTGGCTAGGATGCAAGAGAGATGACTAAAAATAAAACAAAATAAACAGAGAGAAAGAGAGAGAGAGAGAATGCACTCCCCTGCTTTTGCTGGTCTTGCAACACCAAGAGAGAAACCACAGACCTACAAACTGACAAACCATGGGCCACTCTGGACCAGTCCTAGGTGCGCATACAGCTGGCATGTCTGAAAGCTCCTCTTTAAGCAGTTGTGAGGCATGCTTGAACTTCCCACAAATGGGGAGATCTTGAAGAGGACCAGATCTGGAGAAGAATCTATGTTTTGAGGACATTTGCAATTTAAAAAGTCTGTTGAACTTAATGAATTAGCATTTGTCACACATGACCATGAAACATTATTTTTATAGTTTGTAGTTTTAAATTTTCTATTGAGAACTTTAATACATGAACATAACACAAATTTGTCATAGTCCCATCATATTATACACTTATGTTCCCTCTCCCCCGCCCTCACTCCACTGATGGCCCTTCTCAGTGGGGTTACTTATCTGGGATGCACATTGGCATGATTCAAACTTTCTACAAAGCATTTTGGGCAATGATAAACTCAGTAATGATCTCAAGATTTTCACCAATCACCCAATAATCAGTGTTTGATTGAACATAGAGCATGGATTCCTTGCTGCAATAAGAAAATTAAAGGAAGTACAAGGAGTATTTTTTAAAAAAATATTTAATTTATTCATTTGCAAGCAAAGAGATATAGAAAGAGAGACAGACAGAGAGAATGGGCATGCCAAGGCCTCCAGCCACTGCAAACTCCAGAAACATTTGCCATTTTGTGCATCTGGCTTTATGTGGGTACTGAGAAATCAAACCAGGGTTGTTAGGCTTTGTAGACAAGTGCTTTAACCACTGAGCAATCTCTCCAGCCCATGGGGATGACTTTTTAAAATGTTTCTTATTTAGCAGTATTTCAACTGGGAAAACATTTATGAGGGACATCTGCTAGGTAATAAATTCTATTCTGGGGTCTAAGAACAGAGATGACTGGCAAAGGGCCTGTCCTTGAGGAATTGACGGGGTGTGATAGATTCAGGGGTCCTGTAAGTTATTATTCCACTATGTAGTATATTCCTTAAGAGAGAGGGATATGCTGGGTAATCAGCGTAGAGTCTAAACTTGTCCAAACACAGCCTTAAACACCTCCTCTTGCTGTGAATGGCTGAGGAAAGGAAGGCAAAAGCTGTGGTTAAATGGCTCAGGGAGACAGGAGGTTGTACAGGGACGCCAGGAGTTACAGGGAGGGACTCTGTCAATACCTGCTCATGTAACCATAGCCCAGGTCTGGGTTTTCCTTTCTGCAAGCTTCTGTCTCACTGCAAGATGCAGATAGTAACCATCCACACCTTGCAGGAACTCCGTGGAAATCAAACAGGAGAAAAGAGCCATAAAAATTATGCAAACAGTGAAGCACTCTGCACAGATATTATGAGTTACTTATTCCTTCACAAAGTACATTTCAAAGACAACTAAACAAACTCCCCCAAACTTTCCACTCTCAGGGCTATTTTTGTGATTTTCCAAGCCTCAAAATGAAAATGAAAAAAAAAAAAAAAAGAAGACAAAAGAAAGAAACCTTCAGCGGCTGCTTTTTCTATGGTAGTTTATAAGAGTCAGGATGAAATAGAAATCATGATAGCACAAGGCCCCAAGTTTACATTCTCAGAGGGAGGCCTCGTGCTGAGAGCATGGGCTGACTGTCGAGAGGGCAGCTGAACTCATGAGTGCCAGCCTGGCTCTAACTCGCCTGTGTAGTTTTAAGTGGTCTAATCAGCCCTGCTTCTCACAAACACAAATAAATAAAAATTGACATTACATCGGGCAACAATATGGCATGCCCTATGCAATTAGAACCAGCTGAGTTTGTGCACCCCATGGTTTACAGAGAAGGCAGCCATGCGCTGACTCTGGGGACAGATGTCTCTGTGGCTTCTTAACACACATTCTAGGGCAGCAGTTCCCAACCACTTGGAGGGACTCAGGGTTACTGAGATAGCTCGGGGAACCCAGATGTTACCCAGCAATATTAATAGACTGGCTAAACACTGGCTTCCACATATGCATGGGTAGAATTTTCCAGTGTGTATACATCTATGGGGAGCTTTGTTCTGTAGGTATTTGGTCAATTAACAGTGAAAGCACAATGACTATGAGCAGGTTACATTTACATTCATGATGGAGCTCTTGCTTACAAAAGCTGAATCCCATTGTTGTAAGGTGACAAAAGCTCCAGGACTTATGGGGACCCAGCATGAGAATGCTGGACCAATAGGGGTTTGAGAATGGACAGGAGCTAAACATATTCTAAGTGCTAATGCCAGACCTGCTATCAGAGACAAAAGCTGCATCTGCATTATTATTTCTCAGGTCCAGTTTTCCCAGCCTGGCCTCCCTTCAGTAAGGGCTGAATGAGACCCTCCCAGCTCCAATGAGCCCCACTGCCCAAATACAGAGCCCAAACTCTTATCAGTGGCTTAGCAGGGGCTCACAAAACATGTGTCACTCCCATTTCTCCCTGACCTGAAAACATGTGTCACTCCCATTTCTCCCTGAGTCTCTGCTCCACTCTGCTTTCTGTGGCCGTTGCTCTCTGGCTTTGCCTTTTGCATCCTCAACCAGAAACATTCTCTCTCTCCTCACCTTTCTTTGAATAACTTCTGCTCCCCCAATTTCAGGTCTGAATTTAGATGCCATTTGCTTGGTAATATTTGCCAGAATGTTCCTTCTCAAGACTGAGGTTGACATTAGTTGTCCCACCTGTGGATATAGCTCCCTGTAATTGTGTTACAGGAGCATGAAATACAGCTGACTGCTTGGTCATCTCTCCATTACCAGCCCCATAAGCTTCAGGAAGGTCAGGCTGAGCTCTGTACACTGATGTGTCTCTTTGGAAGGAGCTCAACAAATAGTCATGTAATAAACATGTTCAGAGAGCATCTTCCCATTGACTGACTTGATGAAGGATGCTTTCAGAGGTGGCCCTCAGCTCTCATATCCATCACATCACCCCACAAAGCTAACCATCCCATAAGCCCAGAATGCTCTGAACACAGATGCTAGCTCTCATTAAAGAACAAAGCAAAAGCTGTCTGAGATTACAAGACCTTAGAAAAGGGATTCCTAAAATGAGAGTAAGTATGAAGAAAGAAAAGTTTGACTCAATAGAACAGATAGAAGCAGACAGCTAAAACATTCATGATCTCTTCCAACAACTCACTCTTGCATCTATACCAATTATTGACCAGAAACTGTTCGTACATGTTTTCATGAGGATGTTATGGACAAAAGGACCAGAGAAAAGCATAAATTGCCAAGTTTGCTCAACAAGTGAGGGGCAGAGCTCAACCAAGTGCACAGCTGTGTCAAGCCAATTTGTCTCTTCTTTTCAGGATGCTGTGGCACTTAGGTCTATGTGCATACTTCCCCAGAGACTGTCAGACCCAGAAGTAGCATATGTGCCTTTCAGCCAGAGACAGCCACAGTGGATATGGATTGCTTCTTGGCTTGCTAAGCAAATATTTACTCAAAAGTCACATAGCATAGTACACAAGTTCCCAATGGCCCCAGGCAGTTTCTATCTCACTTAACATTTATTTTTAATTTTTTTTTTTTACTGCATGTATTTTCTGCATTAGACCTGGAATAAACAAAATTCAGAATAGGGGCCAGTTGAACTGAAAAGTGGTCTGTACTTAAAACCCCTATCTATGCCTTGCCCATTACCTCTGAATTCCAATTTCTGACAAGTCCAGAAGCAAAATCTATCAAATTAAATGGAGACAGAGCTCCACCCAAGGGCAATCTTCCAAACAATGCAGCATGCTGTCCTCTGGGAATGGACAGAGGAATTAAGGAGACACAAATAGCTCCCAGAACAATGTAATATGCTACAATTCAGCCTACATTGGCTCTGCTCATGACCTTGTCTCTACCCAGTTGGTGACCTGGGCAAGTCACTTAGACTCTCTGGACTTCAGTTTCCTCATCTGTAGAGCATGGTTGGTGATAGCTTCCTAAGTTATTCTCTACATATTAACAGACCAAATTAAAGGCCAAGCCTAACATCTACTCAACAAATAGTTGCTAAAGCCTACCAGGGGCCTGGCTCTTCTGTAGAAGTAAGTAGACAGCAGTGGGGATAATGACGTCCTGCCAGCAGGGCACTCATTCTCCAGTGCGGATCAGGCTCAAAAAAAGTCATAGGTCTCATACATTCGACAAAAAGAAACCAGCATGAAAGGAAATGGAGTGTGTTATTTTATAAAGATGGCCTCTCTGACAAGGTGGTCTTGAGGGAGTTGCTGGCAGGGGCAGGAGGAGGAGTGTCCCATAGGATCCGTGTGGAGATAATTATAGCATTGCAGGTAGAAGACAGGGTGGCTAAGCAGTGTTTGGACAGGAAGTGAGGTCAAGGAAGCAAGATGGTATCCCCAAAATATAGGATTCTTTTTGGTTTTTTGAGGTAGGGTCTCACTGTAGCCCAGGATGACCTGGAATTCACTGTGGAGTCTCAGGGTGGCCTTGAACTCTAGGTGATCCTCCTACCTCTGCCTCCTAAGTGCTGGGATTAAAGGCGTGCACCACCACGCCCAGTTTGGTATTCCCCAAACATAACATGCATCCCTGGAGGTGCAAGGAAGGGGGAAACTAGAGTTTTGCCTTTGTAATTAACACTAGCTTGGGGCCTTGCATGTGCCAAGTCCTCCCCAAATAAATGCCACACAACGTCACGGAGGAAGGCACAGTGTTTCTTGCTTGACCATGAGCGTGCACCCATGCATGTACGCTCAGCTCATGTAGACTTTGTGATATAAGTTGTGCCTGAGTTCAAACCCTTCCTTAGGTCAAATGACTGTTTTAGACAATTTCATCTGCAGAACTGGAAGCTGACATTCATGTTATTCTCTGTAGACACAGGAGACAAGGCAGCCAGCCATGATGTGTGGCATGCATGTGGAGGCCATAGATTAATGTTGGGTGTCTTCCTCAATTTTTCTTCCGTAAAAAAAAAAATTGTGTATTTATTCATTTGAGAGAGAGAAGGAAAAGAGAGAGAGCATATTGGCACTACAGTGCCTTCAGCTGCTACAAACTACAGATGCATGTGCTACTTTGTGCATCTGGCTTTACATGGGCATTTTGGAGCAAGCAAGCATGTTTAACCAGCCCCACCCTGCACTCCTTACTGTTTGAGACAGGTCCTTCTGCTGAACCTAGAGTTCACTGACTCAGACTAGTTAGCCAGTGAGGTCTAGGAGTTCCCTGTCTCTGTATTCCCAGCACAGGGATTATAGGCATATACCATAACACTGGTCATTTTATGTGGATTCTGGGGATCAGCACTCAGATCCTTGTGCTTACATGGTAAGCACTTTATCTAATGAGCCACATTCCTATTCCAGGTTTTGACTCTATATGAATCCAGGCAGAGGTTCCAAACCTTGGTCTTTTGCCTACCTAGACTCTCCAAGAGCCATAGAAAAATGAGCTTGTTGGGTCTGGATATTGATCACAGGCTGGCATAGTCAGAACCATTGTCCACCACACTGAAGCATATTGTTCAGGGCAGCTGGATAACAGCCCCTAGCTGGTGGGCAGGTTAGTCAGAATGGGCACAGCAGAAGGGATGCAGTGGGCTTTTGGAAGCCTTGAACTCATTTCAGAGAGCTCTGAGTAAAGATGGGAAAGGGAAGAGAGCATCTGCATTAAGCACCTGCTACTTGCTGGGCAATATCTCAATGGGTCCTCGCTCACCTGCACAATACTGTTCCTTTCTCACCCACCTGCATCCTGCCTCCCTACGTGTCTCTGCTGCCTCAAGCCAGGCTGAGGGAGTCAGAGATGCTGCCCTTGGCCTTGTGTATCCATGAGGATGAAAGACTGATTTATTTTATAATTGCCCGCCTCTGCTTCCCTCTTCTTCTTGGCCTTGTTGGCACCCATTTTGTTCATGAAATAACACCTGAAAATACAAAAATCTCTGCCTCAGTCCCACAGAATTGATAGCTCTGGAGTTGTTCACAGAAATATCTCTGGCATGCTGTGCCCCACATGGTTCACACCATGTTCCACTTCCAGGCAGGCTTTGCCAGCCTGCTAAGGAATCCTTTATTTGCCCTTTAGGGAATTTATGACTCACCTCTCCAGCTTTTCTTCCCAGACTCATGTTATCCATAAAAAGGACCATTGTAAAAATTGTAGAGATTAATGCCAGCCTTGGTTGTATAGCATTCTCTGTAGACACATAGAATCCATGGTACTTAACGGTCAGCTAGTTTGGTTAGGACTTACTTAGATAAACTGAGGACTGGTTACTTCAGTCAGTGATTGGTCCACTCCTTCTGGTACTGACTAGTTCAATGGAGGGGGGTGCGGAGAACTGAGGTAGGGTCTTGCTCACAAAAGACAAGACAGGTTATTTCATATTCAATTCAAAATTGTAGTGGTTAATGGGCATGTTTGCTAATAAGCTCAACTTACTATATTTAGCCCTGGCTTTAAAGACCCTGATCTTTTTCTTACTGAGAGCAAGTCAACACCACTCTCCCAGATTTGCTAATGGAAGACTTGTGGCCTAACCTAGGTAACAGCCATAGAAGTACAGAGAGTAGGAATGGATTGCTGCAGCACACCACCATTTGCAGGAAGAACAGCTCCAAGCACAAGCAAGCACAACCATTAGCTCACATCTAGGTGTATGCCATCTTTGAATCTTAAACAGGGAACCAGGATAGATAATAGTGGGCAGCAGCAAATGATACTGTGTTTATCTAGGAAGGTATTCAGCACTGTTTACTGAGCATCTGCTCTACCCTAGACATCATGCTAAGCCCAAAGATGTGGACAGGACAAGATGTGATTTGGTGCTGCTTCCCAGTCTCCCTTGCACTAGGATGGTCATGTGTCTGAGAGTTGGCCAGTGAAACATCAGCAAAAGGGCCAGTCAACCCCACCAGGAGTGGTCTAGAAGATCCCAACCTAATCTTCCATAGTCCTCTTCTGTGCTTGCCAGTGGAGCCAAGAGGTCCAGATCCCACAGGACCACGTGTCAGTCTTTTGGCTAAGATCAGAGGTGAGATTCCATAGATCACAGAGACACAAAAGGAAAGAAATCTGGGTCCTTGGTCACTGCAGAGAACAAAAGCCCCCTCCCTGTCTCATATTGTCTGAACTTAATGTGAAGAGATGTAACCAGACACTGATAAGTGAGCATACCTCAGGGACTGCTTGTTGCCACAGTTAACCCTCCTGACCCTCTACCTTCCCTCAGTGCATGGTCAGTGCTATTCCCAGAAAGGAAGACCATGACAGGCCCTCTGACTTCCTTCTGCCATGCCTGGCTTGTCTGTGCCGTCTTCACCCTTGCATTCCCATCCATCACCCGCCAGCATGAGGCCTCCACCTGGGTTCTCCATCACACCTCCTTAATCTGTTCCTGTACATGCAGCCTGTGCCTCTGCTCAAAAACTCATTATACCCCCATCTTCCCTTAAAGTCCATTCAGGAATTGGATAGTTGAGGCAAGCTATTTTCCTGTTATCCTAGAAGTCTCTAGACAGATTTGTGGTTCAGACCTGGCCCTTTGAAAGGTAAGACTAGCACCATAAATAATATATGTGGGAAGGGATTTACCCAGAATCCTTCTAAATCTACTGAGTATTTGTTTCTGAACTTTTGTATATTCAGGTGGCTATGACAAAATACCACAAACCAAGTAGCTTATAGACAACAGAAATTTGTTTCTTATGGACTTGGTGACTGGAAGCCCAAGACCAATGCAGACTTGGTAAAGGTGCAATTTCTAAGTCATTAAACAGAGCCCAACAGAAAGTCCAAGGAGTGTCTCTCTAGCCCCCCCCCCACCTTTTTAAATAAGGGCATTAATCCCAGTGCCATGATTCAATTATCTCTCAAAAGCTCTACCTTCAAATACCATTATAACTTTGGATGTTAGGACTGCAATATACATATTCACATCATGGTACTTCATAACCTAATTTCTAGTGACTAGACAAGACTCACTATAGTCACTGCTCATAGACTCCTTAACCCACAGTGTCTAGTTCCTGCCCCCACTGCTGTCATATTTGTCATTCAAAAGTCACTAATGACCTATGTTGAGTCCAAAAGATGCTTCACAGGCCTCAAGCTTCATCTTGAGCAGTGGACAGTCTCTCTTCTCATGTTCTCTTGCTTATTAATTCAGGCTTCCTTTCTCCCTGTTTCTTCTGTTAATTTTCAACAGAAGCACACCCCATAATCTCTTCTGTTTCTGACAGAGTCTCATTAGAGAGCCCAGGCTGGCCTAGAACTCACAATATGACCCTCAAATTCCTCATTCTCCTGCATCAGCTAACTCTTTTCTCTGGAAAGTAGCACCATTACTTATATCTTTGAATGCATATATGAAACAAGTACCAAACATATGGCTTACATTATCTCACGTTTCCCTAACAAAAGCCCTATGAAACTGGAGTGCCCTGACCTCACTGTGCAGACCAGAAGTCAAGGCAGAAGCAGGACTGAGTGACAGGTGCAAGGCTACAGTGGTCAAGGTATGGAGCGAGTCAAAGCCACCACTTGCCCATAGGGTACCTTTATTTACACCCCTTTCCTCTGAGCAGATCAGCCCCATTTTGGAGTGGTTGGCTTGGGCAAAAAGAGGGAGCATTTAACACCATTTGTCCCCTTAGCCATGTCCCTTCTTGCAGGGCACAAAGGCAGAAACCCAAAATGGGCTGGTGGAGCTGGAATTCCAAGTCTGGCCTCTGACTCCAGAGAGGCTCTCTCAGCAAACTCCAATTCCTTGACTGCATAGCATGTGGTGAGGATTAAACTGAACAGATCACAGATATACAGCAGTTGGCTGAGAGTCTGGCATCCAAGAAGTACATGATGTAAGGTAGTCACTACTTTCGTCATTATTATTCATGTCACCATTCCGACCCACTTCCAGAGCTTCAGCAAACTCATTCATCAGACATTTGAAAACTTTCTGTGCCAAGCAGTACACTAGGTGCTGAGGTTACAAAGATGGCTGAAACTCTGTGTTTACCTCACTGAATTGAAAATCGAGCAGGAGAGAAAGCCACAGAAACAAGGAATTAAACTGCAAAGTGACAACAAGGACAATAACACTTGAAGGAAACAAAGGAAAGAGTATGATGCTAATGTGGGGCAGGGCTGGGAAGCAAGGTAGTTGTTACAGACAGTAACAGCTCCAGAGGAAAGAATGTTTTAAAAAGCACTTGAGGCATTGGATGTTGGTCAATCTGGATCACAAGGAGGGAGGGACAGTCCAGAGAGGAGTAACTGCACAAACAACAGCCAGCAGCTAGTCAAACACACACTGTACGTGTCCTGGAGTTTGCACTTGGCACCGAACAGTCTCTGGAACCATCTAAGCACAGCAGGATGTGACCAGATACTAAGTTTAGAAGGCAAGTCTTGGCATCTAGAACAGTATTTGACACATAGTGTGTGCTTAGTGAACACTTGATGTTTAGAGAGAAGAGGGAAGAATAGATGGATGACTTAAAAAAAAACTGCCTCTTTGTGTCAGTGCTGAGATTTTCACATATGAATTTCAAAAGCCAGTGGGGTGGCATAAACACATATACTCACACGTTTATTTTACTCCACTGTGGAACAAGCTTGCACCGGGATGGAGAATGCTAACAGTGCAGGAGGCCCTGCAGAGTGAGTGTTTCTGTCCTCCCTGACTGACCCACGGAGGGAAGCCGTCCTTCCAGGACGCAGGCACAGTTTTGTTGCGGCAGTGTGAGCATCCCTCAGTATAATGGCTGTTCTAAGTTTCTCACTGGATCGGGTCGTCCGGTCAGGGCCTCCTTCTGTGGAGTATGCCCTTCATAGCTCCACTTTTACCCTTTACCCTTGTGTCTACATACTGTCCCTGAAAGAACATCTTCTAGATTCTTCCCTCATATTGCCTAGTCTTCTCTTTTCTCCAGGAAGCATCTCACACAGACCCAGGCATTAATTCTGAGAGTTGTGCTTGGCAATTTATATTCTTTAGTCCTCACACTTTGTCCTCATACTCAGTCATTATACACAATCCTCACACGCAGTCCTTATAATTAATCTTTACACTCAGCTCTTACACTCAGTCCTCCCACTTAGAACTTCACAAAAACCCTGTGAACCTTTCTTCTTCCTAGTGTATAGAAGAGGAAGCTTTCTTGGCATGGCAGCACATACCTGTAACGCCAGCATTCCAGGACCTGGAGGCAGGAGGATCATGAGCTTAAGGCTATGTAGGCTACCTAGGCTTCGTAGAGAGACCTTGTCAGAAGGAAGGAAAGAAGGAAGGAAGGGAGAGAGGGAGGGAGGAAGGAGGGAGAAAAGGAGGGAGAGAGAAAGGGGAAAAAATGACCATCAATATGACAAGAGTTAATCTCACACTAGATTATAGACTGCATACTTTTCAAGAATGACATCGATAGATTATCTTCATGCAACCCATTAAGTCCATACAGTCTCAGAGCAGTAAACTTGTCCAATTTCTCCAGATATTAGGTCCTGGCTCCAACATCAAACCCAGCATTCTGTCACCAGATCCCCCTGGCTTCACAGTGAGGATGATGACTTGCCTGGGATCATCTCCAAATGACATGTGGTCCAGGCACCAGCAGACCTGAAAACCCACCCCCATTGCAAGACTGTCCACCCAAACCATGTCCTTGACTGTTTTGTTGTTAATAAACAGCACGTCTCATTTCTCTAGCTAGACTAGTATTTCCTTTAGGACAGAGACTGTGCTTTTGAGTTCCTAGAATCTTCAGGGTGTCCAAAAGAGCCCCATCACAAAGGTCCTTGTGCACCAGGGACTCGCTGAAGAACTAACTGGACAGCTCAACAAGGGCAATACTCTTGCATCTTCTTGAGTCTGGACACGTACAGATCAGCCACTCAGCATCACTGTGTATAAACAGTGATGGCAGATTTTGCTTGCTCTCTATATATCGTAAATCAGACCTTAGCACTAGCACACTCAACTCTGCCGTGTGCTCATGTTAAAAACAACAGGAGCTTGGGATTTCTCTCTCTCTCCAAAGTGGGTCGCCTTCTTTTAAGGCTCCTGGCTGCCTAGAGTACGGAGCAGTTACTTTACAAATGCTGCAGATCAGCTGGTCCACAAAGACATGTTACAACTTAACACTGAGCAATGATTTTGTTAGGACTGTGTCCCTAGACTCCTGTTCATTTTGCCTAAATCCCATTGATTTTTACATTGGACCTGATTTCTTTATGTGAATTTCCTCCCTCACTAGTAGAAATACGTACTCCCTGAGACCAGACTGTAAAGTTTTGAAACAGCTTTCTATAAGGGAAATGCAAAAAAGATTTTACTGCCAGACTTTATTCTTCCAGCTCCTTCATAAGAGAGTTCAGATGTGTTTCCTGTCCTCCTCCGAGGACCAGCTTTATTCCTTCATGTTGTCGCCCTCTCGTGGTAGCAATGGAAGGTGACTTCCTCTGTAAGGTTAGGAATGGGGGCTTGTGCCTTGAAAACATCATTAGAAGTCTTTGCAGCTAAGAACATTTTGTTTGTGGTATAAAATCTGCCCACCAGAGGAAGATCGATTTACTTACCTAAACAAAAATAAAAAGCTATCCTCAGTTCTCAGAGCCCTCTAGAGTGACTCTACTATAACTCTTATTTTCACTATATTATAACCATGTCCTATTGTATCATTCTATCAGACCTCTCTCTTACTCATCTGGCTTTACTCTTCACCTAACACAGGTCTTGAGATATAATGGATACTCAATAGTCATCAAGTACAAAGTGTAAATTAATGGATAGGAGGAAGGGAGGGAGGGAGGGAGGATAGAAGTTTTTCTTTATGAACTTCAGCTCATGGCAAACTATAGAGGGACGTATTTGTTTACAAAATCACAAAATGTTTTGGAGCTTTTGCTAACAGACTTTAATGAAACTATCACGCCCCTTACTGGAGCAGAATTAAACATGTGGCACTGTTTATATGGGGGTCTTTAGTCTCTTAGGCTAATGACTATTACTTGGTCTTTTCTAGAAGGCATGGGCACCTTGTGTGTCTGGCTTACCTGTGTTCTGGGAAGGCAAACCTGGGTCCTTAGGCTTTGCAGGCAAGCGCTTTAACCGCTAATCCATCTCTCCAGCTCCATCGATGTTTTCATAGCAGCAGTTGTGGAGGGAAATAGGAGAGTAATCTTGGCTGGAGTAGCCATGTTTGTATCAAGAGGAAGTTGCCTAGCAGGGAATGTAGCTCTAGCCTAGCCGGCGGGAGGGCTTGAGTTCAGTCCCTAGCACCTCGGGCAGGAGGCAGAGGCAGTAACAAGAAGCTGGCTGGGATGTGGTAACTGGGATTCCAACCAGAGGACCCTCTGGAGTCCTTTTGGTTTTCACCTCTGTTCAGAGCACCATCTTCCAGAGTTCCTGGAAAATTAATCTGTCGCTTCTAATCAATTCCCACTTCCTCCTTTGACTCAATGAAACCAGAGCCTGTTTCAGTACTTCATCCAGAAAACAAATAAATAACGAAAAACCAATCTAACTATCTCCCTCATTCAGCGCCGCTGCCTCCTGCTGCCACTCCTGGTGCTGCTTGTGTGTAAACCTGGTACCTCTTGTGAAGCGGCCGCTGAGGAGACTGGCTCTTACCATAGCAGATGAAAAACCCAGGCTTAGCTGTTAAGGTGCTTGCTGGCAAAATCAAAGGACCCAGGTTTGATTCCCCAGTACCCAAGTAAAGCCAGATACCCAAGGTGGTGCATGCATCTAGAGTTCATTTCCAGGGGCCAGAAGGCCTGGCTCACCCTTCTCTCTCTTTTTCTTTTTCTCTCTCTCTCTCAAATAAATAAATACACTTAATATTTAATATTCAATTTTAAATATTAAAATATATTTATTATGTTATTTGAGATATATTTATTTGAGAGAGAGACATAGGGGGAGAGAGAGGCCTCTAGTCACTGCAAATGAACTCCAGATGCATGTGCCACCTTATCATCTGGCTTACATTGGTTGTGGGGAATTGAACCAAAGTCCTTTGGCTTTGCAGTCAAGTGCCTTAACTGCTAAGCTATCTCTCCAGCCCACCAAAAATATATTTTTTCAAAGACTGAGACTGATGATCATATTAACTAGAAGGTTGTGAGGCAGGGTGGTTCTGTGGTGCGATTGAAGGTTAAGAGGTATACATCACTTAGTAAACTAATGAAGACCTGTTGTGAACAACAGGGTGTGTCAATGAGGCAGATCAGATTCCGATTTGACTGGCAGCCAATCAATGAAACAGACATACCTGCACAGTTGGAAATGGAAGCTGAAGATTCAATGGATGTGTCCCAGCAACAGACAGGAGGTATCTACTACAAAGAGAACCTCTACTTCAGGATTTTGCTATAGACCAAAAATACATTCTCAATCAGAAAGCCCCAATTTGGTTCCACTACATCCTGACTACTACAGTATAGATTTCTCTATTCTTTTATTATCTTATTATTCTCCATCTCTTCATTGTACATAAAGTAACCTGGTGTATATGGACAATCATGTTTGACTTTTCTTTATTTTTTTAAACTAAATGGCCAATGTTTTGGTTGACATCAAATGAAGATGGTATGGGGAAAAGCACTGGTTCTGTGAAATGTCCCCTTTCTACATTAGTGCCATGCTTATTCAGCTCTTATCTATATTCCAGTAAGTTATTTTTCTCTCATTGTTTTAACAAACAAAACCCAACAACATAAAAAATTCTCACTACTGGGCTGGAGAGATGGCTTAGTGGTTAAGTGCTTGCCTGTGAAGCCTAAGGACCCTGGTTCGAGGCTCAATTGCCCAGGACCCACGTTAGTCAGATGCACAAGGGGGCGGACACATCTGGAGTTGGTTTGCAGAGGCCAGAGGCCCTGGAGCACCCATTCTCTCTCTCTCTCTCAAATAAATAAATAATAAAAACAAAGTTAAAAAAATTCTTACTACCTTCTTTGATTGAAGAATATTTTTTAAAAAATCTTTATTTATTTATTTGAGAAAGAGAGAGACAGTGCACATGCCAGGACCTCCAGCAGCTGTGAACAAACTCCAGATACATGTGGCCCCTTGTACATTTGGCTTACATGGGTCCTGGGAATCGAAACTGCATCCTTTGCCTTTGCAGGCAAGTGCCTTAAGTGCTAAGCCATCTCTCCATCCCTGATTGGACAATTTTAATGATTTTTATTTACCACTGTAAAACCAAGGACATTTTTTTAAACTTTTTTTTTGTACGTAGCTGTTATATGTAGGGCAATCTGTACTTAAGTAGAGAAAAATTACCTTAAAAATGAATCCTAGATAGTTTTCCTTTCAAGTCAAGTGTTTTGTTTAAATAAACTTCACTATAGATAGATAGATAGATAGATAGATAGATAGATAGATAGATAGATAGACAGACAAAGACAGATAGGCAAGCCCAATAGACTGGCCATTTTTTTTTAAGGCAAGAGAGCGAGAGCAAGAAATTAGAGAAAATTGGTGTGCCAGGGCCTCCAGCCACTGCAATTGAAGTCCAGGTGCTGACACTACCGTGTACACATGTGTAACATTGCATGCTTGCATCATTTTGTGCATTGGGCCTACATGAGACCTGGAGAGTTGAACATGGGTCCTTAGGCTTTGCAGACAAGTGCTTTAACTGCTAGGCCATCTCTCCTCCCCTAAATAAACTTCTTATTTATAAAAAAGGAAAGAGCAACCTAAGGAAAAAGATAGGGGAGAGGGAAAGGAGGAAGAGGGGACATGAAAAGGAGTGTAGGAAGAAGAAAAGGAAGGGAGACAAAGAAGCTGGAGTCCTCCTCTGCTTGGCAAGTGGGTGCTGAGCACATGCTCATTGCATGGTGGACACTTGACAACAGCTGGCTCACTCAGTAGTCCAGGCTGACTTTGAACTCTCCTGGTGATCCTCCTGCCTCAGCCTCTTGAAACATTGGGATTACAGATGTGACTCACCCAACCCAACAAAGCCACCTTTTCATAAATAAAGCACAGGATGCTTGTTTGATCCTCATGTCAACTCAAGAGGCCCTTTCAGGGTTACCTCTGGCCAGATCAGCTACTAAGTATGTGGCCCACAGACCAGCAGGAACCACCTGGAAACTTGTGGGGATGCTGACTCTTCTCCCTCCCCAGTCCACTAATACAAACCTACTCTTTAACAAGGTCTCCAGAGATTCCTATGCACATTACAGTATGAAAAGTCTCTGAGACCAGGGTTATATTACCCTCTCATATCTCACATATTTCATTTCTAAAATGAGAATAAATCCAACTTATGTGTATGGTAGGATCAAATGCAGTCATTTATATTCAGCCATTTTGACCTATAGAAACAACAATTCCAGAAGGTTCAACCCAATACTTGTTTTAGAATTAACTAGCTTCTGCATAGGAAGTGTTTACCTCAGTGCTAGAATGAGGGGGAGATGGGCGAATCTGTTCCAGCCTAGCTTCCAGAAGTATTTTTTTTCTCAAGTTCTACATGCTCAGGACATCAAGACTAAATGTCAGCGTTTTCTTGGGTAGGAACACTTGGGAGAAGATGTGGGCTAGTGAGATGGCATAGTGGATACAGAGCCTGCCACGCAAGTGTGAGTACCTGAGCTTGGATCCCCAGACCCTGCGTAAGAGCTGGAAGCTGTGGTGGGCTTCCATAATTTCCACATGCCAAATGTGAGATGGGAGGTGGACGCAGGAGAACTTCCCAGACCTAAGTAGCCTAGCTAACACAGCAGAAAAACAATGAGTGAGAGTGGGAAGCAAGAACCAACGCCTGCAAGGCTTCTGACGTGCACATGTAAGCCTTGGTCCACACACCCCTGCACACATCACACCCACCAAGGAGGAAGGAAGAGGGAGAGAGAGAGGGAGGAGATTATGCATTAATTAACATGTTACTAATTATTCCATTCAATTCTGCATCATTTCATATGTGTGAGTCACTGTGCTGGATGTGAGGTTCTGAGTTCCCCATACTTGGGTCCTTGGAAGAGAATAACCTTGGATGCTCAACTCTACTGCTAGCAGACAACATGGAAAATCATTACATGTGTCCTTTCATTTTATTTCCATTCTCACATGAGAATTATCTCCCTGTGTAAATAAGAGAACTAGGGCTGAGTATGTCCAAGGCCAGCAAATAAACAATGAAGTTAGATTTAAAAGTGGGCTGGGGAGATGGCTTAGCAGTTAAGCACTTGCCTGTGAAGCCTAAGGACCCCAGTTCGAGGCTCGATTCCCCAGGACCAATGTTAGCCAGATGCACAAGGGGGAACACATGTCTGGAGTTCGTTTTCAGTGGCTGGAGGCCCTGGCGCGCCCATTCTCTCTCTCTCTTTCTCTCTCTCTCTCTCTCTCTCTCTCTCTCTCTCTCACACACACACACACACACACACACACACTCGCTCTCAAATAAATAAATAAATAAATAAATAAATAAATAAATAAAATGTTTAAAAAATATAGTTAGCTAACCATTGTGATAAACTGCCACAATATATCACCATGGCATGTGGAAGCTTCCTGAAGCCCTCACCCCTTGAATGGCTTCTTAAAAAAAAAAGAAGAAAGAAACCATATCCTTTTTCTAACCCCATACTCCTCTTATGTCTTCTGACATCAAATTTTTTACTTTCTAGATCATTGCCTCCCATGCCAAAGGACTTCTTAGTTTAAACAAGAGAAGCAGTTTTTTTGTTCTAGATCTAGGATGCAAGGCACTCTCCTTCTGCTAGATGTTCTGGTCAGTGTTTTAGACTTCATTGAGCACTGGTTTGCCTCTCTTTTTTTTTTTTGGTTTTTCGAGGTAGGGTCTCACTGTAGCCCAGGCTGACCTGGAATTCACTATGGAGTCTCAGGGTGACCTTGAACTCATGGCAATCCTCCTACCTCTGCCTCCCAAGTGCTGGGATTAAAGGCATGTGCCACCACACCCAGCTTGCTTTGCCTCTCTAGCTTCAACTTGTTCTAGAAATTTCTAGCCTTGTCTTTATCACAATGGAATCCCTAAACTCAAAGTAAAAGCTGTGTTGCAGATACACCCAGAGGCTTGCGGCATGGACACATGTGTACTTAGGCACACTGGCATTCCCTGCTCCAGTGGTGGGTTACCTCGACAGCCTCCCCTGCAGCCACGGTGCAGCTGTGAACTCATTTGCCTACTGAGAAAAGGTGGAGTGCCTGCTGTGGTCAGGCACCTCACTCAGGGCTAGTGACACTGCCCAGTAGCAGAGACTGCCA